>NC_064287.1:22660615-22904004 GCF_019186545.1 Solanum stenotomum
CGTTTTGGCCCAAACCAATGGCCCCTATATGCATACACTGCGATAGTCAAGCTGCAATAGGAAGGGCTGGAAGCGTTATGTATAACGGGAAGTCTCGTCACATAAGACGAAGACATAACTCTGTTAGACAACTACTCTCTAGTGGAATTATCACAATTGACTATGTAAAGTCAAAGGATAATGTGTCGGATCCACTTACAAAAGGCCTAACTAGAGAGGGAGTTGAGAGATCATCGACGGGAATGGGACTATGGCCGAGAACAAGTCATCGTGGCGGTAACTCTACCTAGAAGACTGGAGATCCCAAGATCTAGGTTCAAGGAGATCAAACAAAGTCATAGATGACGGTTCAACATTGTCAAAACATATTTGATGGTCCATTCTCATGATGAGACAATGTTCAGTAACCAGGATAAAGGCATAAGGACTTTTTAATGGTTTCTAAGTTTGATACATGGTATATCAAATAGTGTATCTACGGGATAATATAGTTAGAAACCACCTATTTAAGTGTGAAGTGTAAGTCGCTTCAAGGAGAATCCGGTAAGGTCAGTTCTCTAAGCACTTATTAACCGAGATGTGTTCATGGCTGAAACGAACAAAACAATGAGAACCAAAAACAATTCAAGGGTTGATTGTGTGACTTATGTTGTCTAGGTATACACTAAAGCTCGACGGTTCAAAGATATCAAATCTACCGATTGACCGAGTATATCCGATATATGTTCACTACAGAAAGTTTAAAGGGAAACCTACTTATCCAGATGCGATTAACCCTTACTTACGAGACACACAAGTTTTTCATGCATATGTTTTAACAATAGTCATTCCCCATTCATGTGGGGGATTGTTGGGTTTAGCAAGGTGTGAATGAGAAATAAAAAGAGAAAATGGAAAGTGGAAGAACCAATGAAAGTGGGGGAACCAATTTTGGAAGGAAAATGAAAAGTCATCATTGCAAAAGTGCAAATGAAAGGTCATTTTTACCATATTGGTAGAAGAAAGGAAATTGTTGTCCTTATATTAGGAAACACTTCCTTTAGTTCTTAAAGGGTTAAGAAGAAGGTGCCCCCTCGCGCCGTCGTCGTCGCTCACTCGGCCTCGGCCTCGGCTTCGAATTTGGATTTGGCAAATGATGTAAGTGATTGATAATATTTTTGGACAAAATTTATTTAATCAACCTTGTTAAATCATTTCCTTTCTCTTATAAATTAATTCAGAATGTTAATTAAATAACATAATTAATTTGGCGCAACTTAATTTATTTGAAATTCACGTGTAACAATAATCCTTCCAAAAAGTCATTACTTTTCCCAAACGGTAATCCTTCCGAAAAGTCATTACTTTTCCCAAAGGACACAATGTTCTGAAAAAAAATGGGTCTGAACAAATTTTTCTGAACAGACGCGTTCCTTGCTGCAAATGGCTATAAATAAGAGGTCTTTTTCATTTTTTCAAACACTGAAAATTTTCCTCTCTGCATACATTTTCTTACATAAATAAAATTGTCGATCGACTGAGTCTGTGTGTGCTCTTGTTGCTATTCTTGCGTTCGCTGAAGTTATTGAAGTTTGAGGTACCGCTACTTCTTTAACAGGTTAATCCGTTTTATCTTGGGAGGAATTAATCTGCAACCTCGGGTACAGTGAGGGGATTAAATTTCTTAAGGAAATACAGTGGTTTCTGTGGACTCGGATTAAAAATCATTCTATCAATTTCATCTTTTTTCTGTTTTTGTAATTTTGACTAACCTGAATACAGGAGATAACAATTTTAAATCAGAAACACACACAAAAAAATGAATGTTCATATCAAAATCTAACAGTATATAAAACAAAAAAACCACCTTAATTAAAACTATTGTACACAAACGAAATCTTTAAAAAAATTCCAGTTTGAATGTTCATAATTTTTGTTACATTTTGTTACCAATACAAATAAAATATCTAAAAGAACACTAACGTGAAGTATTCTATCTATCGCTATGATTTATTAATGTTGATAAGAAACCGTCCATTACAAGAAAATGAAGATTATTGAATAAAAACGAATCGAAATTAGAGGAGAGTGACGACTAACCAGCGAAAATATTGAGAAGAGAGAGAAACATTTGAAGAAAAGAAAAGAAATCTATTCCAAAATGCCAATAACTGCTTTGAGTTGAACAAGGAAAATAAATATTCCTTTGTTATGACTCTTTTATTTTTATGTCTCTTATTAATTATTATTAATATTTTCAAATTATTTACTACTAAAATATCTATTTTTACCTTATTTATTTTTTTACACTAATTGATTTTTACTGTTATTTTAAATCATTTTTTATTTTAGTAAAATATTATAACTAAAATTCTGGAAAAAAATGAAGAGAGAAATTTTGAACAAAATGAATTAAATCTAATTTTTTAATTAATGTTAACAGATTAGAGTGAAATAAGGAAAATAAATATTTCTAATTAGTTTGAATCTCCTAAATTTATGCTAATTAACAATTATCATCAATGAATTCAAAATAATTAGTATACCTTTATCCGTTTTTTATCTTCTTCTTTTCTTTCAAAATCGATTTGTTTTCCTTTTCTATCTTTTTTTTTTTCAAAATTGATTTTCTACAATTAATTAAAAAAAACTTTTTTTTTAATAAACTGTTACAACCTGAAATTTTTTATTGTTACAACTTGAAAGTTTTATTCTATTGCTATAACTTGAAAATATTCATCTTATAAATGTCATTTATAAAATTTTTACATTGTAAATTTCCCCATGACACCCTAATTATTTTGAACTCAACACTCGTGAGGGAAGGACATTTAATGTGAGTAATAATAGTATATAGTTTAATGAAAAAACTAATCCGCATAATGGTAAGAACATTTTGTTTTTATTATGTTTCAAAATATTCAAAATTATATATTGTATATCTTCTTCTTTTTTTCGGGTCCCAGCCCATTTATAAAAAAAACCGATCCAGGTCTAAAGTGACCCAATTCAACAAAACAAATCAGGAAAACCAAAAACACAGATTGATATATATATATATATATCTATCTATATATATATATATATTGTATATCAATTTGCAATATATAAAATTAAACATTCAATGAAAAATAATGAGCATATTACAATCTCCAAATTACTAATGATGTAAGAATTGCCACCAAACGAAACCCCTAAAATGACTGGAGATTTGAAAGCAAACTCAATTACTAGGTAAATTAAAAGGCTGGCATTAGTTATGTAAAATTTTGGTTAGTTGGGAGCAAATGGGTGGGAAAATGACATGTGAGCAACCAAGTCATTTATTTCCCACGTGAAATTGTTCACATGTGTATGACAGCACATTGTTTTTTCTTATCTTATTTTTTTGATATATCTTTTCTACGTTGGGTTAAGAGGGTTTATATTAATCACTTTGTAAAAAATTACACTGTATATATAAATTTATTTTGTTTGTCATCTGAAAAATATATGCGTATAAATAAAAAATTGACCCCATCTAAACAAATAATAGCCTTTTGTCCATTGGTAAAGTGAGGTTCTTTTTTTGTGGAAGTGCCCGGGTTCGAAACCGGACAACAACACACTAATTTTTTAGTTTTTTTTGTAGTTTTCTTCTTCACCCGCTTGATAAAATTTTTAGGTCCGCCACTAACTTTTTTAGTTTTTTTGTGAATTTTCTTCTTCGTATTTAAACCCGCTTCCACTGCTTTTGTTTCCATACTACGAAAGGTTTAAATTATGATCCTTAGGGGTGTACATGACCGGGTTGGTTCGGGTTTTTCAAATATCAAACCAAGTCATTTGTGTCGGATTTTTAAATCTATAAACCAAACCAAACCAATAAAATTCGGATTTTCCAACCTCGGGTTTTTTCGGGTTTTTCGGATTTTCGGGTTTTTCCAATAAAGTATTCATACAAACATATAATTTACTTGTACTTCAAATATTTCTTTAGTCCTACCAAAATACAACTATCTAAGGTGTTTCTTAAGAAAATAACACAAAATATGATATGAGTAATGACACTAAAATATCCAACAAAAAAATAATAATAATGAAATCATGTAAAACAAATATTGCAAATTAACAAGTCATAATGAAAATGATCATAATTTTAAAGTATTAAATTATGCTAAAATAAGTTTAATAAGTATTAGTTACATGACTAAATATTAAAGGAAATTAAATTAAATTATGTATTTGAATTGTCTAAACCAATGTAAAACCAAAGAACAAATATTCAATATTATTGTCATTCTTAGTGTTGAATTGATTTTCATTTTGCATTAGTATTAATTTGATTTTGATTTAAGCTTTATTATAATTACCAACATCCGTGGACTATAATCTTTATTGAATCATTTAGAATTCTAAGTTTCAAACTTGAAATAATATATTAAAAGATAAAAACTATGAAAAAGTATACGAAATATTTAAAAATTATATCAAAGTAAATATTTTTATGTATAAAATAAAATTTTAAAATTATATATATAATGTCGGGTTGATTTGGTCTCGGGTTAGTTTTTTTTAGTTAAAACCAAACCAACCCAAATATAGTCGAGTTTTTTTTTTCAATACCAAACCAAATCAAACCAATCACTTATTGAGTTTTTTTTCTCGGTTTACGATTTGATTCGATTTTGTACAGCCCTATTGGCCCTGTATGTTGTTGAATGCTCAAACACAATGAATGATCAACATGACAAGTGAGGATAGGACTTAGGAGTGACTCTTCCTCACATACCACATATCATGTTTTTATTTTATTTTTGTATATATAGCATGAATTTCAACCATTTTGTCATTGGTTTGTGTTATTTGCCTTTCAAGATATGGACAATAAACGAAAGTATTCCAACAGTATCCCTCAACACTACAACAAATTCAGCCTAGGACCACACTAATTCTTCTAACACAATCTATATATAATATAAAGCTAGATAAAAGAAATATGAAATGGGTTTAAGACTATGTAGAGCGGATTGAAGTGAGTCTTTTTTAAAACTAATGTGGGGCAGAACGGGTTACGGTATATGTGATTTTATGTGAATTCAAATTTAATTTTAACTTTTTACATGTTATAATAGAAATAGAACATTATTTATTAAGATAATTTCTTTAAAACTACTAAAATATTTAAGATAGTAAATAAGGTTCAATAAAAAATAATACAATTTCTTACATGTTTCCCAATTAACCTCTACAAAATGAATTTTTAAGTAACTATCCTATTAAATTAATAATAACTTAATGAAAAATGAATTTATTTTTATAAATTTGATTTTTAGTAACAAATTTAACTAGAAAAACAAATATTAAAAAGATTATGCGAGGCGGGTTCATACAGGGTAGATTGAAAATAAAAAAAAATTGTAATGTGGGGTGGATTAAGAATTTTGCGGGTTAAGCTCAACCCGCTCTGCCGCCACCCCGCACCACCTCATTGCCATCCCTAGTTTTCCATATTAGATGACGGACACCCTACATTCCTAAAGAATATATATCTAGATTGTAGACAAAGAAATTAAAGTTGATCCGCAGTGTGAGAATTCCCGACTACTGATGAGGAATTATGATTACTAGAGGTGGGTGAAACCCATAAGTGTCCTAATTTAATACTAGTATTTACAATTCATAATGCAACATAAAGAAATAAGGAAGAGAAATAAATTTGAAAGGTACAAGTCATAACTTGCGTGTGCATTGATGATAGTGCTCAGTTGTTGTCACTCATAAATAAATAAAATAGTAGTAGTAGTAGTTTTTTTTTTTTTGGTTTTCCACCGGGTGTTTGATACCCACGTTGGAGTCCGACTAAGTCTGGCAGTAGCAGTTTTTTCATCCACAAACAAGAGGCTTTACTGCAGGTACTCTAAGGCAACTGAGACTTCCACCTGGAATGACAGAGCATTCAGGTTGAGGCCTTTGCATTTGTCTTCCTGGAATACAGTTCAATGAGAAATCAATACCCACATTTCTCAAAGGAAGTTTGTCACAATCCTGGCTCAACTCAGAGAAGAAATTGTAAGCAAGAGTCAAATTCACAAGGTTTCTTAGTGAACAAACCAAGTCTGGTAAATCTCCAGATAACTTGTTATGTCCCAAGTTGAGAACCTCAATGCCACTCAAACAAGAAAGGGTATCAGGCAAATGCCCCATTAGTGAATTGAAACTCACATCTAGAACTTGCAAATCCGTCCACAATCCCACGCCTTCTGGTATACAACCATTTAAGTCGTTGTTTAAGAACAAAATCTCCTTAATTCTCGGACCCATGTACCCTAAACTAAAAGGAATGTTCCCACTAAACTTATTATTAGCAAAATTAATCACTGAAGCAGGGGAATTCCCTAAACTCTGAGGTAGTTCACCATCAAACTGGTTATTATTAAGAAAAATAGCATCAAGTTTTCTGTTGAACAGATCCTCAGGAATTGGCCCTGTGAAACTGTTGAATCTGAGATCTAAATAAAGAAGATTTGGGATGAATAGAACTGTAGTAGGGAATGGACCAGAGAAATGGTTGTTACTAAGGTCTAATTCAACGAGTGAAGACAGATCTCTGAATGTTTGTGGAATTATACCTGAAAATCTGTTGGTATTGAGGTGAATGAGAGAAGTATCTGTTAAGTAAGACAGTTCTTTAACAAGACTGCCTTGAAGATTTGCATGATTGAGATCTATACCTGTAACAACTGGGTCTGTTGGGTTGCCCATGTAATCTTGAGAGTTTGTGCAGAAAATTCCTCTGTAAATACACACATTTGGACCCACCCAATTCTTCAAAATCCCCATTGGATCATCAGTGATTGCAGATTTCCATGCTTGAAGAGCAGTGTAAGCCGAATTTTGACTTGGGACAACACCTGGGCTTGGGCTGTTGATCCCTCCACCAAACCAAACACCTCCAGGTCCAACACCAACGCCAACACCAACACCAACACCAATCCCAGCACCAACAACTTCAGTAACTATGATTTGAAGGAGCAAAACCACAAAGCAAATTCCCCCCATTTTTGGTCAAACAAGAGGCGTTTCGTTTTTTTGCAAGGTTGCACAAAATGTGATTGTAGCATTGATGAGAGACGATGTGGGTTTAGTTGATGCTTCTTCAATGAGAGGTTTATTGCTACTCTCGTTTTACACTACATATTTAATACACTCAGCATTGCAATTGCAATTGCAATTATTAATAAAAGCTTTACTTGTGTATAACAGCTGACTTGTCATTGATGACCAACTGTTCATGAAAATGAAGTTATGCCCAATTTCTACAAACGACGACTTTTTTTTTTCTTCTCTTGCCAGTATTGCTTGTTAAATAATTTAACTATTACTTTAATTAAAAGTGGGTGAGATCATTATGGGTTCATAATGATTGTGAGACAATGAATTCGTTCAAAAATTAATGGTGAAGCCATGTTCATCCATTTCCCTTTTTGATTATAAAATAAGGTTACAAATGAACCCGGAACCTTTACTTAAAAAAGGGAAAACCTTATCTACCGCACCACGATTGAATTTAAATTTTCAAAATTTAACAAGAGGCTCTTTTCTCCATAGTTTTTTGATAAATTTAAAAACTAAATAGATGTTTTAATATCATTCATCTGCTACCCGACTCAGTAAATAGGTTGCATGTTTCTTCTTCTTATTATATACTATATTGTTAAAAATAAATAAATTTTATGATACTGCACGGGTGATATTCATGACTAGTAGTGGGTGGGCACATCAGTGGAGACACTTCTAGTAAGGGAGTAGCTGATACTCCCCAACCATATTGGTTGATCATTATATTAAGCTAGCGTTTAATTCTAAGTTTACAAATACTTTTGGTAAATAATATTTGAACCAAGTTTTTGGTGAAATTACACCATATGTTTGGCCCCAAATTTTTTCAAGAATATTTGACTATTTCAGAAAAGAATGATTTATACTCATAAGTTCTAAAAACTATTAAAATACCCATAAATTTGTATTATCATTTTATAATGCATATGTTCCGTTAAAAAATAACTTTATAATATAATTGATAACGATCAACAATAACAAAATAACAACATAGGCAAGATCCGAGATCGATCCCCCTTCAATGCCTTCTGAGTCGAGTTTGTTGCATAGGACTTGCCTAGTGCAATTTACATCCCCTGTGTGGTTTGCAGGCTATTACACAGTGGGGGTTTACCCAATGCTAGGGGTGTACATGGCCGGGTTGGCTCGGGTTTTTCAAATATCAAACCAAACCATTTGTGTCGGATTTTTAAATTTATAAACCAAATCAAATCAATAAAACTCGGGTTTTTCAATCTCGGGTTTTTTCGGGTTTTTCCTGTAAAGTATTCATACAAACATATAATTTACTTGTACTTCAAATATTTCTTTAGTCCTACCAAAATACAACTATCTAAGATGTTTCTTAAAAATATAACACAATATGATATGATTAATGACACTAAAATATCCAACAAAAATAATAATAATGAAATCGCGTGAAAAAAATATTGCAAATTAACAAGTCATAATGAAAATGATCATAATTTAAAAGTACTAAATCATGCTAAAATTAAGTTTAATAAGTATTAGTTACATGACTAAATATTAAAGAAAATTAAAATTAGATTATGTATTTTAATTGTCTAAACCAATGTAAAACTAAAGAACAAATATTCAATATTATTGTCATTCTTAATGTTGAATTGATTTTCTTTTTGCATTAGTATTAATTTGATTTTGATTTAAGCTTTATTATAATTACCAACATCTGTGGACTATAATCTTTATTGGCCCATTCATAATTCTAAGTTTCAAACTTGAATTAATATATTAAAAGATAAAAACTATGGAAAAATATAAGAAATATTTAAAAATTATATCAAAGTATATATTTTTATGTATAAAATAAAATTTTTAAATTATATATATAAATTCGGGTTGGTTTGGTCTCGAGTTGGTATTTTTTAGTTAAAACCAAATCAACCCAACCCAAATGTAGTCGGTTTTTTTCAAAACCAAACCAAGTCAAACCAAATCACTAGTCGGGTTTTTTTTTCCGGGTTGACTCGGTTTGCGGTTTGGTTTGGTTTTCGGTTCGGTTTTGTACACCCCTACCCAGTGCGCACAAAGTGCTCACCACAGAGTGCTCACCCGAAGGGCAGAGGTTGTAGCGACTGCGGGTTATCCTGGGGTTCCAAAAAAAAAACATAGGCAATACAATACATTAATTGTATACTCAAACTTGTCACTGATTCAGTTATAATTATAACTCATTAAACACTAATTGTTCTTTTTTCTCAATTTTGTCACTCAAATTATAACTCAAACTTTTTCGGAGGAGGTAGTAACAAATATTAGTTGTAATTAATAAATAATGAGTATTTTTTTTTTCATAAAACATAAATGTTTGGGGTAATTTTTGAATTTCTTAAAATTCCCAAATATATTTGCGAAGTTATATGACCAAACACCACTTCTTAAGTTTTTCCCAAGTATTCTTGGGGCCAAACGGGTCCTAAATATAATTGTCTCATATTAGTTGATCACCTTACTAAATTAAAAAATATATTATTTTTTCTATATTATTCTTGCAATTAATTCTTTTTGAAAGTGTTCACATTTATTTGTAAAATTCCCAAAGAGTTTTTAAGGGGTAAACTAGTAAAATCATCATCTTATTTATTATTTCCTAAGCACCGTACGAAATAGAAAATGATAAACTAATAAGAGACGAAGAGAATATTGTGAAAAGAATATTTTAAGTAGTAATGCACGTGCATGCGGAGTTATGTAATAAGTAATTTTGTATAATCACATTATTGATATAAAGATCTGAGTAAATAATTATACATAAGAAAATTAGCGTTTAAGTTTATTTGATTAATCAATTGGTCATCTTATTACATGCATGGTTGGATACTATCTGATCTTATGAATATGAATATGGACAATCCAAATTCAATTAAATATATGTGATTTATTTACTAATTAAATTTTATGACAAACATGCGATAGAAGTTATTTTTTTGGATTAAGACATAAATAACCTCTTAAATTATGATCGAATCTCAACGACATACTTAGGCTGAACATTAAAAATTTTAATTTTAATTTTAGGCTGCACATTAAAATTAAAACTTAATCAGGGTCCTATTACAAGAAGCGGAGCTAGAGTATACTTAGGCTGACCAAGCGAACACCCTTCATCAGAAAATTATACTGTAAATGCTAGTAAAATAATATGTGAAATGCTTAAATATCATATTTTGGACACCTTATTGCCCGGAGATTTAGGCTCCTTGAAGAAGCCAAGGTTAAGTGTGTTTGCCCGTTTGAATCTTAGCTTTTTTTAGCCTTTTTATTCGCTTTAAGTCTATTTTTTTTCCAATTTAAAAGGAGCTTTTGTTATTTTTTAAATAATTCAAAATTAATATTAGTTATTAAAATAATTCTTAATAAGAGACCTACAATTTTAGAATCTAAGGGGAAAAAAAAGTTTAGCTGCCTATTGGATTTTTATTCAATTTGACTTTTGATTCTTTTTTTTTTAAATAAAATTTAAAAGTAATGATTTAATTTAAAGTTAATAAGCAGAACCTAAATAATTTCTATAAAGCGAAAAAAGCTCCATATATAATTTTCTTTAAAATCAACTCGCTTGATTCTACTCTTTATTTTTCATATCTTGTTGTTAATGTTGTCGCCATCGAAGGTTGATGGAGCTTGAACCGTAAAAGTGATCTCATTCTAAGTTGCATTTTGACCTCTCTCTTATTTTTTTTCCTATGTTCATTCTCTTGTATTAAATTAAACATGAACCTTAAAAATTAAATATTATGCAGTTTGATTTTACAAATTTGAATACATTTGTTCATAGAAAAATATTAATTACTCCATGCGTTTCAAAAAGAATGATCTCCTTTCCCTTTTAGTCAGTTTAAAAAAGAATGACCTTTTTTTTTTTGGTAACATTTTAATTTCAACTTTTCACGTGGCATGTTTAAAGCCACAAGATTAAATGACAATTTTTTACATTTGACATAACTTTAATTTAGGACCACAAGATTCAAAAGTCTTCTTTATTTTCTTAAACTTCCTGCCTAGTCAAACTAGACCATTCTTTTTGAAACACGGAGGAAGTATTAATAGTACTTAGCTTAATTTTAAAAAATTTAGTACACTTATTAATCCAAAAAAAATGTACTTGTACAATTTCTGGCTCCGCTACTGCCTTTTACTCCCGTAAACTATTTTAAAATGAAACAAATATACCCTAAATGCTTACATGACATAGAGAGTGTACGACCCTCATGAAAGCAAGCGAACAACAAAAAAATTGGACACATGTCCTTTTCTAATTGGTCTATTTACAATTAGTTAGTCCTCATATTTATTGACATTAAACTTATATAAATTTAATTATTTTCATTTATTTTTTGTAAACTACTTATTTCCCTCCTCACTTTAAGTTTTTTTTAACCTTTTATTAATTTTGTATCTTTTCACTTTCATTTTTTTGTTAAAAAAATTACATGTATTTTATTATTTTATTTTATTTTTAAAAAGTGTTCTTTAATTTTAACAATTTAACTTTTTTATTTGATTTTCTTCACTTATTTTGATATCCATATGAAATTAACTTATTTTTAATACAAGACATTTAATATTAAATTTGAAATCAAATCAAAAGGAAAGACAAAGAAAACAAAAAGAATAATAAAAAAACCAAATGAAACAAAAGAGAGTAAAAACAATGAATGTAGTTAAAAAAAAAGTTTAAATATAAGGAATTTTTTTTTTTTATATATATATATATACTAGTTTTTCGACACGTGCATTGCATGTGATTATAAATTTAGAACATTTAAGTGAAGATTTGAATAATAAGTTTTGCTCAAAATAATATTGCAGATTCCTTTGTGAAAGTTTAATGTAGATTGTCATATGTATCTCTTATTCACGTGAACCTATGAAGGTGGTCAATGAAAATTTTTATTAGTTAAATGCAATAATGTATCTATTTATTTCAATTTGATGAGGTTAAATCATGTAATTATTCGTATCTCACTAATATTACCTTAAAGCCGACATTTGTTGTGTATTTTTCTTGCACACGCACACATGCACACACACACACACGCACACGCACGCACACGCACACGCACACGCACACACGCACACGCACACGCGCACACACACACACACACATATATAGATATATAGGGGTGGTATAGTAATACGAAAAATTATTGATAAAAAGTTAATATAAAGAAAGATGAAAGATATAAATAATTAATGTAATAACTATGAGAATTCATAATATTATAACTAAAGAATGTAAAAGAGTGTGAATAATGTTGGCAATAATTAACAATAAGTAGTAATAACTAAGAGAATTTATAATGATATTACTAAAGAATTAATGTGCAATAGATGAATTACTAATAACTTTTATACTTACATAAATAAATATGACTTATTAATTAATGTTACTATTTTTTTTTATAGTTATTAGATTTTAATTTAGCGTAGGGACAAAATGAAAATGTTTATTCATTACTACAAAATATAAAATTTATTTTGTTAATGATAAATTTTAAATGATTCATATATATTCACATATTTTCACATTTGATGTGAGTTTTTTCTTAAAAGAACTTGGAACATTTTAAAATAATATATTTTGAAGTTAAAAGATCTTGTTAACTTGATAATACATTCGTGACATATAAATACCTACCCAAATATATATATATATATATGAAAATATTTATCTCATAAAAATTAGCTATTAAATAAATAATAAAAATTAAAATAATTCAAATTTCAACTGACGTTATTACAAGTCATATGAACTTTTCTTCGTTGAAAATATTGAAATATTAAGAAATAGTAAAATTAGTAAAACAAAAGGTCAATGTTTATATAGTAATAACTATTTTGATGAAAATTTTCTGACAATCTAAATCACATAAGAATCATTGATAAATAAAGTCATTCTTTTGTCTTGATCATCAAAAAAATAAACCGTGACAATTCTCTAACTCCTGAGAAGTTTAATAATGCTGGAAAAAATATTCAGAAGCATATATCTACATCACAAGAGAATTTTTTAACAAAAACAAATGAATTTAGACCACATAATGTTAACTTCATATATTGGAACATTACATAATAATGTCTACACTAATGAAAAAAATAATTATTGTGTCATCAATATTATTTTCCTTAAGTACTCGAGGTTAAGAAATATACCCTCTAAGGATAGAATGACTTACTTAATCAGAATAGTGGTACTTGATATGCCGCTAAATTTCGAAGTCACTCAACGACAATAAATCATACGATTTTTTTTAAAATGCAAGAAGAAGAAGGGTAGAAGATTTAAAAAATTTGTGGTTGAAAAATGAGAGGAAGCCCCTCTATTTATAGTCAACAAAGGGTAGTATGAACAAATATTTTATGTGTCTTATCTGAAAAGTCATGACTGTTTCGAGAAGTCATAACCCTTTGAAAAAGTCACAACTCTTTGGAAAAGTCATAACTCTTTGGAAAAGTCACAACTCATCAAAAATTCACAACCCTTTGAAAAAAGTCACAACTTATCAGAAAGTCACAACTCATCGGAAAAATCACAATTCAAGTTAGGAGTTCATGCTTTTAAGGGAATATATAAATATATATATATACACGTGGTAGCGCATGTAATATACGCTTCCAACTTTACCTGGTTCAAGGTGTCACATCATCACAAAAATGCACAAAAATGTAGAAAAATTGAGTTGAGGGGAGGGGGAGGGGGAGTCATAGGACCCGAGTTAAGTTAAGGTGTGTCGCTGAGATTTCAATCATAATTTAGGGGATACTTATGTCTTATCCCTATAGTTTACCTTTTTTGTTCAAAAATAAAATAAAATTGAATAAGCCAAAATGATCATTTTATTAATAGAACACATATGTACAAAAGTCTCAAACAAGTCATGATATTTTATAATCAGAAGATTAGATGTCTGGTTATTATCTATGGTTATTATTGTTCTTCCTTCGATTGGTACCTCATGAATCGTGTTATAAACAACTGCTAGGTAAATTTCTCAAGCAAGGATATCTATAAATTGATAAGTTGTAGAAGGTTTAGGGCATGTAATAAAAAGATGTTCATATGACTCATGTACGGAACTATCAAACCTGTCCTTGCATGAAAATCCCCAATTAGTAACCCTTTTTCCACAATCTCCATAAGAAAAAAGAAAATCTTTAAAGGAATACCTTTTTTTTTTTCATATAAACTTATAGACCTCCTGCACATTTCCTGATTGTCTGATAATTTTCCATGCACTACTGATAGTGAATTTGCCTGAGTTGTGTAGCATCCACTATGGTGTAACACCTCAAAAATTTCTAGGCAAAAATCCAATTCTTTCTGTGTACGCTTATAGGATCGAATTGGGTGATTCTTAATTCTGTAAAGGTGTTAAGATCAATTCCTATATATGGAAAGTGCTTTGGATATAAATTAAAGTCATAAGAATCCACTAATACAAAGTTGAGTTGAAAGTTTCCTTACCGATTGTGTTTTGGCGCATGAATTTACTTTGGTTCCCTCCTTAAAAAAAAAGAGAATGAGAAAAAGTTTGAAATTTGAAATAACAAAGAAAGTGTGATGAAATAAAGGGGGTGTCCAATAAATTGAAAGAAATTGAAGTTTGAGTATCCAAGTGAGAAGAATGGAAAGAACTTGAGAAGAGGTGAAGATGAGTACAACAATGCTTTTAAAAAGGTAAAGTCCCTAAGCCAAATTAACCATACATTTACCCTCAGCCCTATTATAAGCCTAAAAAGACCTTTGAGATCTTGCATGAACACGATTCAGTGATGATTGAAAATATGGGTAAACCTATGAGATGAAGTTGCATGTATTTATCTTTCTGAGTAACAATTGTATTGATTCCTAACTTCGTGATTGATTTTCTTTGTGAGAGCATGAAATCTTTATTGATCTGAGGGCACTTGAATGCATTTGTTGAAATTCTTTGATGATTGGAAAATATGGGTAAACCTATTTGATGAAGTTGCATGTATTTCTCTTTCAGAGAGTAAGAGTTGCATTGATTCCTAATTTCTTTATTCGCCACTTAATTTTTTTAAAGAAATTATGAAAACTCAATGTAAAAGACTTTAACAGATTAAGTCTTAAAAATTTAGAGAAAAAAGGTAAAAGGTTCATATTTTAACTTCAAAAAGGTGTTAACACTCAAAGTGACCGCTAACGTACGGTTATCCGATAATTTATATTATTCGGCTAGTTTAAGAAAAAATGTAGATTAAATAAATGAAAAGGAAATTTTTGTTTTTAGACATTTTAAGACCATAACTTAGTCACTTGGAATATTTTTTGGAAAAGAGATGAGATTCAATGAAAAAGGTAATTTATTTTAAGAAAATAAATCAACACAAAGAAACATGAATTTAATTAAGTTAAAGAAAGTTAAATTTTACATTAAAACAAATAACAATTGTATATTTAAATATGTAAAGAACACATTTTTGGGTCCAAGTCTGATTTCCTGTTCGCCTGGATCAACAACTTGGGCCTTACTACTGCTGATTTGGGCTTTGCCCCAATTTCTGCTTGTATCTCCAATGTATACCAGTGTATATATGTTGCTTTCCTGGTATATTACCTGTATGCAAGCTATGTAACGACCTAGTTTTAGCCTCCAACACCTGTATATTAGCTTCCCTTTCACATATTTGCTTCCATTTTCAAACTCCACACACTTGCTTCCCATTTTGATGAGACAGACTCGATAAGAAAGAAAAATGAGCCTCCATGGCTCAATCAAAATGCAAAGGAAAGTCCCAATGGAGTCAAACGAGAGGGTTACTGTAACATCTCGCACCTATAAGCGACTATAAAGAGTTTAGAATATGAAAACATTGATTTTTGGAAAGAATAAGGAAATCTGGAAATTGTCTAAGTTAAGAAAGTGAGTTTTGGCCATTTTCAAACGGCCATAACTCCTAGCTCAGGAGGATTTAGGAGAAGATATTGATATGTTTGGAAAGCCCTTGGAGAGATCTTTCCAACGCCGCTGAGATTGCACGATTTTGACATCGTATGAGTGAGATATGACTTTCGGAAGTTGGGCTGTTGGATTGAGGAAAGTCCCAATCCGGATTTAAGGAAGGGCAAAGTAATCTTTTCTCTAATTAATTTCCTAATTTGATTTTAGGAATTAATTTGGGTAAAACAAGATTTTATTCAGTTTTTAAAAAATAAATTAGAATTTACGCTAGGGCTTGGAGAGGAGAAGAAAGAAGAGAAAGAGGAGAGAAATCAAGAAATCACCAAGAACATTCAAGCTTTGTGAGTGGAATTCGTCGGGGGGTGATCCCTATTAAGGTATGTGAGATTTCTTTCGTGTTGGGTTAGTTCACCCACACACTAACTTGTTTCAATTTAGCGAAATTGGAGTTGTTTGAATGTTAAGAAAGTGAAGTTCTTGAAGAACATTGTTGAATTCTTGTGGGTTGATTGTTGAATGCCTAGTGTTGAATTGATTCATGTTTTCGGGTTGTTTTGCGAGTTAGATTGGTTGTATATTGAGGGTACAATTGATCCTAGGGGTTTGGGGAAAGTATCATGGAAGTTTGGAGGGTTTAGAGATGAAAAACGGAGGAGAAAAATTGAGAACACCTGGGTACAGGGGTTGGGGAGTCGCGCCTCTCAGCGCGCCCCAAAATGTTCTTTGAGGTTTGGCCTCTGGCGCGTCGCCCCAGCCAGAGTTCCCCACCCAGCTCTCTGAGGTTTGGGGCCTGGCGCCCCACGCCTCTCAGAGCACCAGGGATGCCAGTTCTCCCCATTCGTTCCCCACCTTCTCGTACGTGTTTCTAAGTGATGTACCTATGTTTCCTAGTCGATTCCAACACTCTAAAGTACATCTAAATATCATGAAATCATCCATAAACATCAGATCATGAACCTTGAATCCATAATTCAATTTAAGGAAAGTTAAGTTCGAAGTCAAAGAAGTTAAGAGTCAAGTCTAGAAGTTAAGAAGTAAGTCAAATCAAAGTTTCTCAAAGTTTTCAAGGGTCTTTAATAATGTTTTAACGTCATTTTTAAGACTTAAGTTTTGAAGTTAAGCAAGAGTAAAGCTATGGTTTGAAGTTCTTTTCTTTAAAGAGGTATATGGGGACTATGTATTCCCAAAGAAGTTTAAAAGCAATGTTTTCACATTTAAACAAGATTGGAAATTGAGATTTCCAAAGAGCATTCGGGCTAGTTTTCAGAAAAGAGAAATCGCTTTCTAAATGAAACAAGAAGGGAAACTTTGATTTCCAAGATAGCCTTTGAGCTAAGTTTTTGAGCACTAATCTCAAATCATAGAGGAAATATGTTTTAAAAGCATAAGAGCCAGTACATTTTGGGAGTAGTATTGAGCACCGAATTGGGGGAGCATTCAAAGAACCCACAGCCCCATAGAACCATGTAGCCATCATGGGTAGAAAAGGTTCATACTTTTTAGATGAATCCTTTTCAAATTATACTAGTGGATCCATTAGGCAGTTCAGGTTCTGTACCTTTGGCAGGGTATAGAATGCTCTGGTAGCGTGAGGTTGATCGCTGTATCATCACTATAGCTCTTATATGATGGTTGTTGATTAGAGAAACTCCCACAACAATTATTGTATTTCTATATATATCAGTTCATTTGTATTTCTACATACATCTCAAATTTATTGTATATTTGCATACACACAGAGTTTATAGCATGTTTTAAACAACTTTTCTTTATATTGCACTTGATTTAAATTGCTTTATATTGAAATGAGTCAGTCAGGTTGAGTTGAGTGAGCCAGGTAAGTTATTCAGTTTCTTTCAGATTCCTTCTAGCCTATGTGTGGTTTAGCATTCCAACTCGCATACTCGTACATTCAATGTACTGATGCCAGTTGGCCTGCATCTTATTATGATGCAGACGCATGTAACCAGGATCAACATCCAACACCTCGTTGATCCAGTTGAGCAACTCCAAGTCAGTGGTGAGCCTCCTTGCATTCTGGATGACTCTTTTATTCGCTTTCAGTCTTTCATTTATTAGGATGTTGTGGGGTTTGTCCCAACATCCATCTCAGTATTTTAGAGGCTTCATAGATAGTCAGATGGTTATTGGTTCAGATGTCTTTCTTTATCTTTCAGATGTTGTTTAAGACTTAAGTGCCATTTTGGCCAACTTATTATTCATTAAGTTATTATTTGAGACTGTTTCATTGAGTTAAGTCTTCCGCTGAGTTAAGTAAGCCAGACCAAGGGTTCGCTTGGGGCCAGAAATGGTCTCCGAGTGCCAGTCCCGCCCAGGGTGTAGGCTCGGAGCGTGACAGTTACACATGAGAAGAAGTAAAACACAGATAAGTGAGGGAATAAGCTTAAATCAATATATCTGAGATAAAAGTGAGAATGACTATATGTTTTATCATTGGCAGGTCTATTCATAGAGTAAACATAAAGATTTAAAATCATTACTCACTTAAGATCTTAATTAGGAGATGCTATCTCAGAGACACTATACTCACAGAACCATTGACATTCATATGTCCTTAACAATTTATGACTAACTGCATCATTAACTATTCTAGACATGAAGGATTAGGAAATATCACATATTATCTAAAGCTTTAATAAACACACTTAACAATGAATTGAAAATTGTTAATCAATATACTGTACTTAGCATAGAGAATGAATTCCAAATAAATTAAGACATTATCTAAAATTAAACTAAAGCCGTATTAAATAAAGGAATATCATCACAAACATGCCAAATTTTCCTAGACTAGAATATGTATAATCTAAAACAAGACATGCTTGATTAAAGATGAACAACTACTAGATTGAGAGACCATCAATTCAGTAAGATGAAGAAACGCTAGGATTTGCTGGGTGGTTGTTTGTTGGTATTTATGTATTATATAATTAGAAGGGCATGACACCGCCCAACATTTTATATTTTTGAAATGGTAAGTGCTTGAAGATACACAATTATAAACGTTGTTGGTGATATTGATACAAAAGTATATCGTGTAAGTACTTAAGTTTAATCAAGAGAAGGCCTTCATAGGTAATATATACGTTTTTACATTAGCTAAACAAAAATAACACCATCAATTCCAAAAAGACAGCTCATCTAATCCTCGTATCTTAAACATAGTAAGAGAGTGGAAATACTATTGAAGAAACTGCATAAAATAACTATTCAACATATGCGCTAGGGCAAGAGGATGATGATACAACACAAACACAGCTGAAGTAAGTTGTTCAAAACATTGGATAAGTTCATTTGCTCCGATTTCATTATCGTAAGGAACAACATCATTTGCACAAAGATTGTTTAAGAGATAATGCATCAGACTCAGATTCAGTTTTTGATGGCGTCTTATATTAATCTGTTCCAAAGATTGAATTCACATTGTAATATTACAATTTTAATTAGAGTCATTAGGTGAGATTCGATGATCATTATGCCGGTCATATTGACCATAATTAAGCCAATATATAGAAAAACTACTATGAAGTTTATCAACTGATCATTAAGCTTGGTGCAATACTACTATGAAGTTGTTTCTCTGAAACTATATATAAGAGTTCCTTTTTTATCTCTTGAGTGAAATGGTGTTCTCTCCCATCTTTATATAGTGCAGAAAACTCATTATATATAGCTCACGAAAACCTGATGAAAATATCACAAAATTCCTCTGCTTTCTCTCTATTTTAATTTAATTTATTTCACTTCTCAACCAAGAAATTAATTAATTTTTTTCCTATTTAATGTCTTATAAAAATGGTGACAAAAAAATGACGAGTCGGGAACTTCGATTCATTTAGGGCTTATTATTCAATGAATTAGTGTCCTCAACGCCTATTTTGTGCTCATAACTGATGTTAATGTGTTGATATGCAGTAATGAAGGATTTAGAACAAGGCAAGGACATTACGATGCGAAAAGGAGCAAAAAAGTTGGAAAAGCTGAAGAAAAGTAAAGTTGGAGCTCACAAAAGCCACTCGGTGACTCGTTGAGTGAGTTTCAGCCCGCCAAAAGTTCCAGCAAAGTAGCCTATGTAGTAAGCCAACTCGGCGAGCAACAGAGCAATTTAGCGACACTGCGAATAGAACGGCGATAGCGTTCCAGCTCGCCAAATCTTCCAGAACGATTGTATGTAGGAGTCAAGCCAAAAGGCAAGAAGAAGTGCAACTCGGCGGATCGCTGAGTCGATCGGCGATCCTGATTAATTTCGCCAAGAGGACTCCGTGCTGAGATTTTGGGAAGTTTTTAGTAACGTATAAATTCATTTTTTGAAAGGAGAAAAGGGGTTCCTAAATAGTGTATTCCCCAGTTTTTGAGAGCTTTTACATATTTTACATTTTTGAATACTCTTGGAGGAGATTTGTGTCACGACCCAAGCCTAGGGCCTAGACGTGACCGGCGAATGGGGAACCCGAAGGAACCCCAAACAAGCCTCATAGCGTATCATTACACATCCTTGGTCGCGGAAGCAATTAAAATGACCATAAGCAATAAGCATAATCAAAGGGGGAAATCGGGACTAAGGGAGCAAGAAAAAAAAAGAAGAAATGGTACATAAATACCATAGATGAGTCAAGCTCAAGCATAATACACAACTTGTCCAACACCACCTCTAAACATGAGTACTTAGCGGGGGCCAAGACAAACTACCGGGCTCACCCTCATAGTCAAAACATAACTAAAAAGAAAAGTCTTATACATAGCAAAAGATCATGAGCAACGTCCCCGGAATGGAGGACTCACCAATAACCTTGATAGGAAATCGTATTAGCCACGCGGAGGAGGATGGTCAAGCGGTGCTCCGGTCCCTACATGGTGACATCATGTAGGCATAGAGTATGCATTAGTACGTTTGAATGTACTAAGTATATGGGATGCAATGCAATGCTACAATAGATGGACATCATAGGAAAAATGCATAATCATACCCGATAGATAGCACATTAGAGAAATGATATGTATAATGATGCTTACATAAAAATCATATTTAGTGGGACGTAGTACATGTGTGGTGAGTGACCATCAATATAGTATTTCCAAGGCCTACCACCCCCTTGGAGAGGCGAAAGAGGTACAAACCCCTCAATGTGGTTACCCGGGCCTACCACCCCCCGAGCTAGGGACCAAGGTACAAACCCCTCGATATGGTTATACGGGCCTACTACCCCCCGTACTAGGCAACCAAGGTACCAACCCCTCGATACGGTTATACGGGCCTACTACCCCCCGTACTAGGCTTGGTCGACTCACAACACTATATTGAGAAAATCATATACATGTATCCCTTTCATCATCATTTCAATAATTATATAATCATCCGACTCATAGGATGTACATTGGACCTTCCATTTCCTATGAATTCTATAAATGACATTTTATCAAACACATGGTGGGCTATTGTTCATGTAGATAAAATCATGTCTTTCAAGAGTACTAAGTCCAACCAATTCCGAAATACATATAAATCAGCCCACCAACAACATACATATATATATCAACCTTCATAATTTGATCATGGAAGCATGAAAACCATAAACATCACATAATAATTCCATTTCATGATAATATGCAAAAATAGACCATAATAGAATGTGTAGTAGTAATTCCATAATTCAAGAGTTCATAAATGATCATAAGGACCCATAAACTTGAAGTAAAATAGAGGATAAATGGTTGGACTTGTGGAAAGGAAGGTTTCCACAATCAACCCACATACCTCAACTTTGGAGAATCCTTGATGAAGATTGGAATGGAGAATTGATGCTTGAGATTGAGTCTTGAATCCGGAATTAGAACTTGAGATGTTTGAATTAGGTTGAAGATCTTGGTGGAATTTTGGAGAGGGATTAGAGAGTGTTTTTGAGTGTTTTGAAGCTAGAAAGAAATATCACTAAGTATGGGACAATCCTCTTTTTTATAAAAGAAAAACGTCCAGCCCGCTACAGTAACGGAGCTTACTGGAAATTGAAATTCTGCCCGGACAGGTTTTACGAAAATGGTCATAACTCCTTCATCCTAACTCGAAATGAGGTGAAACCAATTGCATTGGAAAGATAACTCGAAGGGCTTTAATTTAATAGGTAGTGGCCCTTCCAGTTCCTTGTGTTCTAAGAGATATGCCCCTTTAAAGTTGACCTTGAAAATCGCATTTTTTGCGATTTCCGAATTTTGATACGGTTGCTCTAAAATTCGGGTTAGACCCATTTCCCACTCAATTTTACCCTCTGAATAAGAATATGAAGTCGAATTTCCGAAATCATGCACGGATTTTGAGATATATGGAAATTACAATTATAGGTGTTTCCGAAGCACATTTTCGGGCATTTTTGGGGTCGTTTCAATTTGAATCTTGGATTTGAGGATTTACGATTCTAGCTTTAATTTTCGCATTGAGTATTGCAGATTGTTAACAATTCGGATGGATAATCTTTTTGGTACCGATTTCTTACTTTTAACTATGGTTGGATACAACCATTTACCTTAGGGATGTGATCATGTAATCGAATACCTAAATTAGCTTGTGGGTATTGTTAATTGCTGAATTTAATGTTGTTTTGAAATGGGTTAAATTGTTTGTTCATATTTTAATTGATGAACTGAAGTTGCAAATTCGGTTCTAGCTTAGCTCTCTATGCTTGCTTGAGAAAAAGGTATAGAGTAGAATGAATGATTGATAGTTGTATTGATTTGCATATTTACACCCAGCTTGAGAAAGTGGGTTAATTAAGGAATTGAGTTGTTTGGTATTGTTAAGTTTGTTGAAGTTCGAGAGAACTCACTTGAAACATGATAATTGATCGAGAGATGACTATTATATTCAAAACATTTCCTATCCATTGTGATTCAACAACTTAAAGAAGTTAATAATTACCCATTAAGCGAAATTAGTATTCGATTGATCACATTCCTAAGATACTCTCTCTAATCGTTCAAATCCCGTGTTAATTACATTTTGTTAACAATTGGTTACTAAATCCACCTTTGATATTGATAATTGAAACTTCGTGATTTATTTTATGTTTCGTACCCTTTTACTTCTACAAAAGATTAAAACATGTCTTTACTTCATAATTGAATTCTTTACCGTATCACTTCTTGTAGGATCGATCCAAACTCATCGTTGGGTTTATACTTGTTAGCAACTGCCTACACTTTGAATCAAAAGAAGTGTATTTGGACGTTATACAAAATAGCGCCGCTGCCGGGGAGGTGCAACCTAAGTTTTACTTTTTATTGTTTGAATAACGTTTGTTGGATGTGCAGGTTGAAATTCGAATTTTGGAGAAAAAGGAAATTGGGCGAGCTCATAGCTCACTCGGTGAGCCTGATCCAACTCGCCTTTTGAACCAACTAGAGGGCTACTGTTCTAGTAAATTCGACGGGCTAAGATCCACTCGGCGACTCGCTGAGTGGATCAACGACATTAGTAGGTCTCGCCGATCAAGGCACGAACTGAAGGGTCAAGGGCCTTTCAACCGTTTTAAATTCAAATCTTCTCTTTATTTTGAATTTTTTGACTCTTGCACTCTTTCAATTAAACTCTAGATTATCTTTTTAGTTTAAATTGTGTGGGTGTCCTTGTGTGTGATTGGAATCTGAAGTGTTGCCCATCCTCCCCTCTTTTCCTAAGTGTTTACTTGTCCGCACCTGAGGTTGGTTTCCCGAATTAGCTTTAATTTCATGATTTATACTGAGCATGATAATGAGTAGTTAATGGATCTATTGTCTACCTTGATTGTGTGCCTATTCACTCGTTGAAATTTGAGTTCGAATCAAGCATGTTAGCTATTTTGTTTAGCCTAAATTGGTTGAATTTCGCATTTGAATTGTATAAATGGTGTGTGTTTCATGTTGGGATTTATGTGGGTGAAGTTTGAGTAACCCGAATTCCACCAAACAAATTGAATTTTCCCAATGATGGATTGGGTGACGTCGTTCTTAAGGGCAAAATTGTTGTTTGGTTGAATTTAAATCAATTGAGGGTAAGTCTGAGTACCTCGGCTTAGAGATTCATCGTGGGTAGAATAGAATTGTTGGGAATTGTGCTTGAAATTATTTGTCGTAAGCTGTTGGGATTATGCACTTGTTTTACTCTGCTCGACAAGGATTAGATTTGAACCTTGATCTCCCATAGTTTTAGTTTAACGGCTAAATTGTTGGTAATTTGTAATTTCCTCTCTCCTTCCCAAGAATGTGGTGTGAGGTGTCAATCTTGAAGTATGAAAAGTTCTGTTGTTATTTTCTTTTTCTGTTCTTGAAGAGTTCTATTCTTTTTTATAGACAGTTGGTCTAATTTGGTGTTAACAGTGTTGAGTTAAAGTTTCAATATAGTGTTGCTTACAGTTTCATTACTGACATCATTTTACATTGATAAATGATGATTCACTCGCATCTATGTTGTTGATATTGCTTATACTAGGTGACTATTTTTGTAGTACTATGTTATTTTTAGTTTTGATGATTTGACAAACAACGGGATCTAATAAGGGACCTGATCCCATAAAGGAATGATGTTCCTATGTGAGAAAGACAGCTAGAAAAAGTACACTGCAACCTCTGTCACCTATAGGGATCTGCAGGAGAAGGTGTGCGTCTCTCGAACAACGTGGTAGGGCCGTTGACCAATAGCGTGGCTTGTAAGGTTGTGTCTATCATATATAAGGTTCTTCTCAATAGACACAACCTCAGTTTTTGCATTCTTGAAAAGTTCAAGAACACAACAAAAACCATCCTTTCCAGAAGTATTTTCCTCAAGAACAACAAGGACCTGATAGAGCTGTTAGTGTCTTTAGTTGTCTTAGGATTTATACTTCAATGCTTATCTTTGTAGATCTATTTCTAAGCTATAAAGGAACTAGATTAGTGTTTCATTTCAGTGTTAATCTTCAGTCATTGCTAGAGTTAGCTATGGCTAGTGGATGAAGTCTAAGTCAACTAGAGTTAGTTGGGTTAGTGGGCAACAAAGTTGTTACTTATTTTGAAAAGAAGTTTGAATCAATTAGAGTTAGTTGATTCAGTGGGAAACATAGTTGTTGCTTAGAGGGGGAAGGGATTTAGAGTTAAATTCCTAGGTTACAAGAGTCTGTAATCTGAATTGTTGTAAAGATAAATGGAGTTTGGATTGAAATCCTGTGAGTAAGGGTCGTGGTTTCACCGCCCTTGAGCAAGAGGGTTTCCGCATAAACTGCTTGTGTTGTTTACTTTATTACTTTTACTTATTATTGTTGTTCTTGCTGTGTCAAGGGACCTGGTCCATTGACTGATAGTGGAAGCTTACATCCTAACATACTATACACTTTTTTTGATGAAAATTTTGAGAGATGCAACCTTAACTTGTTTTGGACTATTGAATTTCAGGAAGTGGAAGCTGATTCCGTACGTGCTGCTGAATGCATGGATCGAAATGATGAAGCCGTATCATGATCTGTTCTCTTGCTCCTTCTTGTCTGCTGCATTTAGTATCAGAATTGTAGTTGTATCTTGATTCCGCCTTTTACACCGAGAATGTTAGAGGAAACCTTGTGGATGGTTCCCCTGTTTTTCAGGGTGAAAGATTATTATTTGTCGTTCTAGTAAAACTTAGCAATTATGAAAATGCTTCAGATCTAATTATTGATCTACAACAACTTCTACTACTGTTGATCTAATTATTACTTTCTTTAATCTTTCCAGTAAATTACCATAGTCGGAAACTCATAAAGGGAAACCAAATATGGAAGAGTTAAGAAAGCTATTTATTAGCCAATTTCAGCTATTGGGATCGGTTAAAATAGCTTAATTGATTATAGAACTGTGTACATTGATTTCTCTGATGAATAGCATATCATAATATCATTAAAAGCTTCAATAATACCTTTTTTTTTGTCGGACATACAACCAGCCTCATTGTCCATGTCTCGCTGCTTTCTTACTCAATTCTATAGCTAATATTGGATTGTGTCCGGTGTTCTTTGGATTGTATTGAGAATACTCTATAGCTCTTAATTTCAGAATCATCACTATTGTATCTAGCTAACATTATCCACAGTCTAGGAGTGATATAGTAAATGATTTGTTAGGAGTCGACAAATAAATATGCACGGAGAGAGTAGTAATTAAACGGTAAATTAGAGATGAAGATTCAATTGAACTAATTAATTTTTTTTAATTAAAAGTAATTAACTACAACCCCTTTTTAACATCTATTAAGGGACGGAATCCTATATAAAGTAAGCTAAATGACCTGACAAAAAAAAAAGAGAAAAAAAGTTGCATTATCCTATTCTGTTGCTTCAGGCTTGATGACGACTGCAATAGTTCCTCACTTTGCCTAGGAAAAATGGTACCCTCTTTGAGTGTGTGTACTCTCTGTAAAAGCAATCATCTGAAATTGTTGAAAGTCCTTGGCAGCACTGAGTGGATAATTAAATTCTACGCTTGAAAATGGAAGCGATCAAATCTAATTCACAACCGTCCACATTGATGCAATAAGTGGTTGGAGCCGTGTGCGGTGGCGAAACGACATCATCAACAGGGGATGGAGCCATATGTGTTGGTGAAGCCACATTATCAATTGGAGATGGAGTTGGTGGTGATGGTATTTTTGGGTGATGATGCTTGTGCCACCACCATCGGGGCAACAATCGAAATGATTCTATTTTGGGTTCGGTTGCAGTGGAAGTAGCAATGCCTATGCAACCCAACAACAGAAACACACATAATAATGTGCCACTTCTCGATGACGACGACATGTTTCAAAAGAAAGAATGAATAATTAGCTGAGATCAGAGGAAGATAATTTCAAGCGGCACTTACAAATCCTTTAAAGTTGTATGAATAATTAATATGAGTTGATATAAATAGGCAAATAATTTAGGCGATACTTTCCAATCCCTTTATACTTAGAATATCAACAACTATCCAAATTAGGATTTCTATTAACAAAAATAAATTTATAATTCAAAACTGTGTTGCAATCAAACTACAACTCCTTCTACTACTTAATCAAACTACAACTCCTTCTACTACTTAATCAAACTACAACTCCTTCTGCTACTCCATCAACACAAACACCAAAAACATACACTTAGGGCACAAACAGAGATCCTTCTGCTATGGCAAGTGATTCCATAATCCCTCTTCTTCTTCCTCCTGATGAACTCATAACAGAGACCCTCTTAAAGCTTCCTGTCAAATCTCTGTCGAAATTCATGTGCGTTTCTAAATCATGGCTTCAACTAATCTCTAGCCCTACTTTTGTGAAGAACCATATCAAGTTAACTGTTGATGACAAAGGATACATCCATCACTGACTTATATTTCGAAACACCAACGAAAATTTCAAAATTTTGGGGGGGTGGGGGGTCCCTTTTTTTATATGTTTTATAGGTTGATTCGTTCATAATACATTTTTTCTAAAGGTATTAATCTTATAATTTCTTTTATGTTTTCTAATATATATTCTATGTATTGTATGTCGTGAGTTTGTTGGAATGTTTCTATATTTTCTTTTATTAAATTAATTAATAAAGTAATGTCTATTATAGTTTGTTGCCAATATTCTAAGTATTCTTGATTTATCATTAATCTGAATATTGAATTTCTAAATCACTTAGATTAAATTTCAACATTTCATTTTCTATCCTATCTGTCTCTATTTCATACCATATCTGGTTCATTAATTCTTCTTCTTCTTCTTCTTCAAATATCTTTTCCCATATTATTCTTCTTAGATCTATAACTTTTATGTTTTTGAGTATATACAGGATCAATATTTTATATGTCAATATCATTTCATCATGTAAATAAGACATAAGAATTTTAATACAATTCCCTTATATCATAGTCCTAACGAATACTATTCATATTAGATTACTATAAACTAGATTATTTTCAACATGTTTTCCTGTCACTGTTAACATCGTACTTTCAAAAGTACTTTCTTCCTAACAGCGCCTCAACTACGTTTACTCCCCTCATGGCTTCTCATGCCTATGGTTTCAACTTTAGGATGACATAGTCTGAAAGTTTTCCTTTCTTTCCTCATATTAACAAACTAGAAAACATCTGATAATAATTCTAGTATATAATAACTAATATAAACTATTCTATCATTGCTATGATATTCAGGAATTAACAGATTTAGCTATGCATAATCATAAATGTATATACCTGTGTAGTATCTGCAATATTTTGATCCATAGTTTAGCTGAAATTTAGATTTTTATTGAGAGAATATTTTTGTATATAAGAGGCTTTGCTTTCCGTCGAGAAAGTCTTGCCCTATCTTGCCTTTTGGCTCTACTATATATACAAACATAAGTAACTCTACTATAGTTACTTTAATCTATACTATAGTTACTTTACATAAACTGTGATTACTTTACATTTAAAGTAATGTACACGTTACTTACTACTTTATATTACTTTATATTCTTCCACTACTTTTGCTTCCACTAACTTTACTTTTTAATAAGACAAATAACTTTTTCTTTGCTGATTTTTTTATCTTGTCGGCCTTCCTTTATTCCAGATTGACAGCTGGAATTACATTATCTTCGCCATAGCATTTTGAGCATTGATGGTCTGGGTATTTGTGTCCAATAGTTCTGCAATAATTTGTCATTATCTCTGGTGAAATAAACCTTTGTCGTATAGCTCTTGTAGTTGGTTGTTGTTCAGGTTTTAGTAGATTTAATATCCACTGATGTATTTCTTCCATATCTGCTTCTCTGGTTTCTCTAGAATTTGAATATATCATGATTTGTTCTCTAGCATAATAACTCCATACTGAATTTCCACTTAAATAATTAGTTGATAATTCATTCAATATTGTAGCTATTCCAATAACTCTTTTTCTTGCATAAAATCCTGGTATTTCAACTTTTTGTATCTCTTCTTGTTTTTCAATCTTTTCTGGTATTATCATCTCTCTTGTCAATCCGATCTTTATCACTTGTATAATAGGTTTGATTTCATCATATAATATCTCGGCTGGTGCCGAATAAAATTTTATATAAAATAGCGTTCCTTTAGTGATCCTTTTATAATGCATAAATGCTTTGTGTAGCTCTGGGATTGTTGATATCTCGTCTCCTGTCACGGTATATACGGTACTTAGTAATCCATAGTGTCACGACCCAGGAGCACCCCCAAGTCGTAACAAGGCGTACTCGACCCCGAAGGAGTCTTATACAAGCCACATAGTCATTCATTGCATTCAATAATGAAAATAGTGCGGAATAATAAAAAAAAACTTATTTACATCCACACATTTAAACTTCTTAAAACAACTTTAAAAACACACAGCGGAAGTCTAAGTCTCACATGGTCATCTTAGACACAGTCGCAAAACATAAGTAGGGACACGGCCCTTTACAATCAAAAGAAGTCTATTACATGAACAAAAGAACTTAAAAATCTTATCCTCGAATCCATGAGGACATACCAAGTCTTGGAGGAAAGCAATCCAACACTTCAAACTAGCTAGGAGGGATCACTTGCCGGAACCTACACTTATAGTAAAAGTATGAAGAATATGGGTTAGTACACAAAATGTACTAAGTATGATGACCATGCAAAACATGCTTAAAAAGGGACATTTTAGTTAGAAACCATGCATTATGCCACCTTTTTGAAATATCATGAACAATAGCATAAAAGACATACAAGACAAGCATAACATCAAGTAAGTCATAATATCACCTTTAAACAATATCAACATGAAAACCTTTACCTTGGACCTTCACCTCAAGAAACCCTTATGCTATACCTCGTGCAATGTATGGATGACGTCCCATACCACCATCCATACTAAGGCACCACATTTAGGTCACTTAAAGTAACTTATCATTCCTTTCTTTCACCTTTGCACAATATTCATACATAAGAGGTATATCATTAATTAAGACATGACAAGGGAAAATAACTCGTAATATAACCCAAGTATAACATGCATAACATATTAAGCATTTAAGAGCCAACATTCTTTAATAACCTCATTTAGGGTACATTCATGTCACAGTCATTAGGATTTAGAGAAACTCACTATGACCCTCTCCAAGCCTACTCGTGCAATGTATAGGTAGCATCCCATACTACTACCTACACTTTGTAGAACCTGTCAAGAAACCATAATGAAATCTCACATGATGGGAAGTAAGCGTTTAACCGACATAGACCATGAGAGCTTGTCATGGAATCCGGTGTCATGAGTCCCCACACCGAAAAGAGGTGGTCTACTTGCCTAAGGAAGACCGGTATATATAGCTTAATGGATCCACTAGCTTCCTATGCGGGCACATAGTTTATGGGATAAGGTAGACGATCATTGAAACTCATGCCTAACTGTCGGGGGAGTTTCCATCTAACCAAATCCGCTCGGTGCTTAGCCTACATTCCCATAGAATAGTTCATTACTTTGACATCATCACACATGAAAGGGTGCCATAAGCCTACCGATTCAAGGTACATTATTTAACACATGAAAGGGTGCCATAAGCCTACCGATTCAAGGTACATTTAGGAAAGCTCATTAACTCCTCTTGAAAGGGTGCCATGGGCCTACCGATTCAAGTCTCATCATTAACCTTTATGGAAAGGTGCCATAGGCCTACCGAATCCAAGGTTCATTACTTATCATTAATGGAAGGGTGCCATTAGCCTACCGATCCAAGGTTCATTATAAGCATGTGTGGAAGGGTGCCATAAGCCTACCGATCCAAGGATTCAACAATCAACAATATAATCATTTATACAAGAAAATGATGCATAAGCCCTACCAATTCAAGGTATACTTTATATTGAAGAATCCTTCATATTATATCATCAACATTCATGAGTGTCATCAACACATCTCTGGATTTCCATACATCTCATAACTCAAACTTTAAAGCATCGATTCATCAATTCTCCATAGTTGGACATTTTGTCAAACACCTTGAAGGCATGTAATGGAATCAAAGAGCATGGAAAATAGGGTAGTAATTATGCAACCAAACCAGTGAACAACCTACAACAACACCTTTACATTCATAACATGATCACATTATCTTCATTGAATTCTCATTCGTATAATGTCATGATAACACTCCAATTTCTCATACTATGCCTTTAAGGCCATAAGCCTCACATACCAATACACCAACAATACACCATAAAATAAGCATGGGTAATGACATACTTCAACAATCTAAAGACCTTTAAACAAGTTTGATTCATATACATTCATTATCTAGCAACCCACTTCATAAAGGCATAAACTAGGAATAGAGAGAAATCATGGGTTCATGGAGTATTTTCATCTTAAATCGTCAATACAACAACAATATAACCATAAAGTGCCATTAGAAACCTTTTAAAACCATTTGGTGGAAGAACCCATGAGATTGAGTGAAAACCTAGATTTTTCATACTTTGAAATAACTTTGGATTTGGCTCCTTGAATGGAAAATTAGACAAGGATCAAGACCACCATACCTTTGCTATGATCTCCCACGAAATTTGATGAAGAAAGCCTTGAATCCAAAGCCCTAGCTCCCACTTCTTCTTCTTCTTAAATGGAGGATTGTAGAGAGGGAAATGTTTTTAGGGATGGGAATGAACTAATGGTATATAGGAAATAATATAAGTCCTTTGAAAAAAATGGTCCAACACTTAGAAAAAATTTCAGGCGGGTGAACAGTAAATGAACAGTAAAATCAGCTACTGGAATTTGCCTTTTTCTGCCGGACAGATTTTACGAAAATGGGCATAACTTCTTCGTCCGAACTCCGAATGAGGTGAAACGAAGTGAGTTAGGTAGCTAACTCAAAGGGCTTTCCATGGATATATTATTGGCCACCCAAATAATTTGTGTGCTAGGAGATATGACCCTCCAAAGTAGACCCTCGAAAAAGGCTTCACTTGGAAATTTCGGATTTTGATACGGTTGCTCTAAAATTTGGGTTAGACCCATTTCCCACTCAATTTGACCCCCTAAACAAGAATATGAAGTCGAATTTTCGAAAAACGAAACGGATCTTTTAATATACAGCTAAACAAGTTTCCGGTAACTTCCGAAGCACATTTTTAAGAACTTTTGGGTCAAATTCAAATATAATCATTTCATTAAGTTCTCGACTCCAAACTCACATGTGAGGCTCTAGTTTCACTCTATCATTTTCCGAGTCGTTACACATAGTGATAGCAAGTTCCTACTAGATTAGTGCTCGTTCCTGGTTGTGCAATCAATTTATTATATCCTTGTAGGTTTTGGGTAATATAGTCTTCATTAGTGTTTTTTGCATTTTTGGATCTGGGGTTTAGGTTTAAGAAGGTTTGTATTTTGTGAATGTTTTCTATATAGGCTCTGGTTATATGATTATATGTCTTTTTGTTTTGTCCTAGACTTTCCTTATATGTATTAAGTTGAGGTGGTATAAATAATTCTTTTTGGGTTTTTGGTATAAATAGTTTTTCAAATATTTTGTTCATATTTGTATTGACATATCTGTTTTTGTTTTCTTCCTTTGTTGCAGAGGTGCTTCCTGTAGCTGCATGTAACAAATTATTAGTTTGGGTTTTTCGGTGTTTCCCATCGTCACCTTCTAGCTCTGGAATTTTCAAGTCTTCCGATTGACTTAGCTCTGCATATTTATTGTCATGTTGCTGACCTTTCATTTGTTGTAGCTCTTTATCTAGGTTATCTACTTTTGTACAAAGCAATGTCATAGCATTGAATATCTTTTCAATAGTATTTTCTTTGTCTAGATCCATCTGTGTAGCTTTGTCTTGAAATGTAATCTGCAATGACATTTTTGTTAGTTCTTATCACTTCTATTGTAAATGTAAAATTCTGTATATTTAATACTAGTCTTCGTATTTCTTTGGTTGTTACCGAATCTTGTATCTTCCTTGTGATCCACCATTTTCCCTGCGTATTATCTGTTCTTACAATAAACTTATTATATACTATATATGGTTCAAAAGCTAATAAACATTTATATAGTGCATATAATTCTTTTCTATTTATTTCCCATTTTATTTCAGGATTTGTAAATGTCCCTCAGTAATATCTACAATGATGTTCTATTTTTTCTTTATCGTATTTATATTTTAATACTCCTCCAAAACTTATTTCGCTTGCATCTGATTCTACTATGTATATAAATTTTTTGTTTTCATTCGGAAAGTATAATTTAGGTAACTTCTTACATAATATTTTTATTTTTTTTATTTGGTCTTGGTCTTTTTTGTCAAAATAATATTCTACATCTTTCTTTAGTTTTTTATGCAAAGGTTTAAGATTTTCTGCTAAATTAGGTATATATTCTCTTACCTGGTTTACTAATCCTAAAAATGATTGTAATTTCTTTTTCGTATCTATTTGTTCTTCAGAATTTATTATTTTTTGTACAATGTGGTTTTGCATTTGCCATTCTTATCTATTTGTATTCCTAAAAATTCTATTTGGTTTTTCATTATTTCTGCCTTTTACTTACTCAAACTTATTCATGAGTGTGTTATAATATGTATAAATTTTTCTAATAATCGTATATGGTCTTCTTCTGTTCGTGAATATAGCAATATATCATCTATATATACTGTGCAATTCTCTAATTGGTTAAAGTAATTATCCATAAAATGTTGATATCTTCCTGGTGCATTTTTGTACCCAAAAGGTAGTACGTTCCATTCATAAAATCCTTGTGGTACTGTAAAAGCTGTTAATTTTTTAGATTCTTCTTCTAACTTTCGATGATAAAATCCTGATTTACAATCAAATTTACTAAAATAATTGTATCCTTGTATTTGTCTTACTTTTAATACTTTGTTTGGTATAGGGTAATTATATGTTTTTGTTTTTGCATTTAGATTCTATAGTCAATAACCATACGGCTTTTACCTCTTTTCTGTTCACTGTGTTTATTTACTATAAATGCCGGGCTTGTATGTTTGCTGTTACTTTCTTGAATATATTTATTTTCTAATAATTCTTTTATATGCATTTTAAATTCTTTTAAATCCTCAAAATTATATTTTAATGGTTTTTGAGTTATTATACTATTTTCATCAATTAATTCAATTTTTATTTTTGTTTTGTGTTTTTCCCATCTTTTTAAGGGATCTTCGCTATATAACATATCTAATTTTTCTTGAATTATTTTAATTTTATCTATTGAAAATATTATTAATTCTATATTGTGGGTACTTTCTTTAATATTTTCTAATTTTTGTGTGATTTTCTCACTTCCTTTAATCCATGGTGTAGACTTTCTATTTTTATTATTTACTCTTTTTGCTCCTATCTTTTCCTTACATGGTGTGGTAAACCACCAATGTGTTTTTGTTATTATGTGAGGATATAATTTTTTTAAAAACGGCATTCCTAAAAGCATATCTTTATTTATAAATTCATAACTATATATATCTTCTATAGTTAATATTTTATCCCATATTTGTAATTTTATATTTTTTGCTTTATATGTTATCATACTTCCTTCATTATTAAATCCTGTTACTACTATAGGTGTTTTTAGTTTTTCCCATTTTTCGTCTGGTAGACAATTATGTTTACACATGTTTGCTTCTGCTCCTGTATCTAACATTGGAGTGTAATATCTGTTATAGTAATTTTCTACTATTATTTTTGCAAGTATATAAATTTTCATATTGCTCTTTTAATTATGACCTTTTTATTTTTGTAAGTTATAATTAATTGTGTATTTTCTAGATTATATGGTTTCATTTCTTCTAGCCATTTTATTCCTAAAGTTATATTATCTCCTTGGTATATTTTAAATGTTATTAATATGATTATTCCTCCTATTATTATTTCTTTTTGAGTTGTTTCTTCTATATATGACAGTTCTTTTGGTAATTCTGGGCATACTTGTTCTTTAATGGTTATCTCTTCTTCTGATACTAGTTCTCTTGGTATATAATTTTCTTCCTGTCCAGTATTTATTATGATAATATGTTTTCTTTGTTCCATTATTCCAGTTATATAATAGTGGTATGGTTCAATTTCTTTTATCATTTGGTATTCTATTGATTTTCTTGAGGGTTGAGATATTTCATTATCTTTATCTATGTTTTTTTATCCTTTTTGATGTACTTATTCTATCACTTACTATTTCTAGATCTTCTTCTATGTCTATTTCTTTATAACTATAATCATTATTATCTATTACTGTAACAATTTTTTCAAAAGGGTTTTCTATTTTTATTTTATTTATCTTATTTTTTGCTGTTATCTTATGTTTTGTTGTTAATACATATAAATTTTTACAGCGAGCTGTAAATATTTTACTTCCTGGGGCTAACTCTATTCCTGACATTTTCCAATATAGTACTAATGATTTATCTATATTCCTATCATTTATTGCTACTGAGTAATTAACACTTATTATAAATTTGAATTTTTGGTATATTAAATTTCCTTTTACTGCACTTATTATGCTTCTTTCTATTGGTTCTATTATCCTGTCATTTGCCAAATATATTTCTATTGGTGTATCTATTCCTTCTCTAAAACAAGCTTTTATTAATATCTCTGTTGCGCCTAAGTGTACGTATTTTATGGGGTCTTTATCTTTAATTTCTTTATTTATTATTCGTTTATTTATTATAGGTATTCTTGCTTTTCCTTGGGTGTATTTACAATCTATTATATGTTCTTTCTGACTTACTACATAATATTCTTCTTTTTGTCTTTTAAATATATTTCTTATCAATGATATCTGGAATATTTTTTCTACACTGAGATCTAATTCTTTTCCTTTTATTTGTTCAAATATATTGATATCAAATATCACTTTTTGTTCTGTAGATTCTTCATTTGTATATCCTTCTTTGTTTATTATTTTTACTTCTTTTTCAGTCATCATTATCCTTTTCTATTTCATTTTCGGATAGTTCGTTTTCAAGTTCAAATTCATATATGCTATCATCACTTTCTAGTTCATAATCTATATAGCCTAATTGTGTATATTAATTATTATTTCGGATATTTGTTTTTGCTTTGGATTTTTAGGTAATTTGCAATCTTTAGCTAAATGTCCTAGTTTTCCACAATTATAACATGTACATTCTGTTATTTTTTTCTTTGGTCTAAAATGTCTTTTTGCTCTAGTATTTTTTATATAATATCTTCTTCTTGGTCTTTTATATTTATATTGGGGTTTATAGTTTTTATATTTTCCTGGTTTTCTATATTTCTTTTTATAATAATTATCGTTACATCCAAATTGAGGTGCTATCTTATCTTTACAACATGCTAGATTTTTTATTATTGTTTTTTCCATTTTTATCTCCTCTCTATATTTTTCACATATTTCTGAATACCATTTTTGTAAGTATCTCATTCTTGCTCCAAGTGTATCTTGTAATCCTACCTCGTTCCATTCTTTTATTATTTTAGAACTAAATGGTTCTGGTAACTTTGTAAAATATAATTTTCTTATTTCTTTTGCTTCTTCTGTATTGTATGTTCCTTTATAATAATATTCTCTAAATACACATGTATATTCGTCAATGTAACACATATTACATATAGCTAATTTTAACATTAAATTTCTATGTAACTGTTTCTCTTTATTTTGATCTTCTACTTCTGTAGTTGTACTACTGAATTCATTCCTTATAGTTATTTCATATTTATTTAATATGTCAATTGGTGTAGTCGCAATTTCTCCATCTATTTTCTTATTATTTCTTAATGTTTTTATACTTTCTTTTGCTAAATTTTGTAACCATAATTTTACTGTTCCTATAAGGGTTCTTTCTATATAGCCTGGTACTTCTGTCATTCCAATTTTGTTATCTATTAGTTGTTTAGATATGTATCCTACCCATAGTTGTATTGTTTTGTTTATATCAGTTACACAATCTAAATCTAAAAAACCATTATTTCGGGATGTTGTAGATGGTGTCCATTTTTTGTTTAATCTTTTATTCCATAAGCTATCATATCTGTCAGATTCTTCGTAACTAACTGTGTAATAATTAGGACTTAATGTTTTTGGATTTTTTACTTCTGGTGTACTTGTACTTGCTTTATTTTTAATTTCTTCCGTATTTATTTCTATTGTATTATTAATTATTTTGATTTCTCCTATTTTTTCTAATAGTTCCGTATATGTTTCACTTATATCTGAGCCTTGTTCTGAGCAGTTTTCGTCTATATCAACATTATCAATTCCTATATCTGGGGTTTCTTTAGTTAATTTTTCTATCTCCATTTTTAATTCTGTTTCTATTTTTTTTTCTTTTTGTTTGGCTGTGTATAATTCTTTAAGCATAGTTAATTCTTTTTCTAAGGCGATTATTTTATCGTTTTTTACCTCTTCGATCTGTTGTATTTCTAATTTTGCTTGTTGTTTTATTGTATCTATTTCTTTTTTCCTATCTATTTCTTCATTTTCTCTAGTTATTCGTACCATTGCAGTTAGACTATCTTTTAATCTTACTGTTTCTTTTTCTATCATTAGATATAGATTTTCACCTATTTTTTTATACCTTCTTCCTAAGTTTGAAAATATTATTTTTATTTTTAATCCTTCAGAATTTTCGTAGGTTTTTTCTTCTATAGCAAATTCTTCCTTATTCATTTCAAATTGTGTTTTAATTTATATTCGTTTTTTTGTATTTCTAGTTGTAGTTTAAATATTGCTTTTCTCTGAGCTAGTAAAGATCTTTGGCATACACCTGCATATATGTTGTATTGTAGTCTTTCTTGTTTATGTTTTAATTCTTGTCGGTTTAATATTACTGTTCTAATTAATTCATACTTATGATTTTCTCTATCATCCATACTATGTGGTTTTGCATTTTTATGTCATTCTTATCTATTTGTATTCCTAAAAATTCTATTTGGTTTTTCATTATTTCTGCCTTTTTCTTACTCAAACTTATTCCTGAGTGTGTTATAATATGTATAAATTTTTCTAATAATCGTATATGGTCTTCTTCTATTCGTGAATATAGCAATATATCATCTATATATACTAAGCAATTCTCTAATTGGTTAAAGTAATTATCCATAAAATGTTGATATCTTCCTGGTGCATTTTTTTATCCAAAAGGTAGTACGTTCCATTCATAAAATCCTTGTGGTACTGTAAAAGCTGTTAATTTTTTAGATTCTTCTTCTAACTTTAGATGATAAAATCCTGATAAATTTCCTTTTACTGCACTTATTATGCTTCTTTCTATTGGTTCTATTATCCTGTCATCTGCAATTTTGTTCTCTCCCTCCCTTGTTTACCAAACAACAACACACTGAGGAGCTATTTCACATCGATTCCCCCATCGAAAGATCCAGTTTATCATCTCACATTGTGGGCTCTTTAAATGGGTTGATTTGTGTTGTCCATCACCAAAAAGAAGCATATATATGGAACCCCACTATTACCAAGTCAAAGGAATTACCCAAGTTTACGAGTAATATGTGCTCTAGTTCTATCAAATATGGTTTCAGATATGATGAGTCACGTGATGATTACAAAGTTGTATTTATCCATTATCCTTATAATCATTCTAGTAGTTCCAATATGACAACTGTGGTCAACATATATAGTTTGACAACTAATTCTTGGACAACACTCCATGATCAACTTCAATGCTTTCTAGTAAATCATTATGGTAGATTTGTTAATGGGAAGCTTTATTGGACTTCATCGACTTGTATTAATAAATACAAGATGTGCAACATCACTTCTTTTGATTTAGCAGACGGGACATGGGGAAGGTTGGAGCTTCCCATTTGTGGAAAAGACAATTTTGATATCGATTCGGGAGTTGTGGGATGTGATCTTTCTCTGCTTTATACTTGTCAACGAGGTGCTGCTACCTCTGATGTATGGATTATGAAGCATTCTGGAGTTAATGTATCTTGAACAAAATTGTTCACCATCAAATATCCTCAAAATATTAAGACACATAGGTGTTTTGCACCTGTTTCACATTCTCTATACATTTTCGCCACGGTGAAATTTTGCTTCTTCTTCACTCAACCATCATGATATATGATGGTTCAACAAGACAACTAAATCACACTTCTAATGTTATTTATGTGAAGAAATCTATGTAGAAAGTCTTGTTAATCCCCTAATGATATCTGGCCAGGGACGTCATATCCATGAAACACAATCATTTAGCTGATAACTTGTAAGATTTCTGCTTGCTTTATCTAGTATGCTCCTTTGTACTTTTTTTTTTGTCAAATATAGGATATGTTTTTTCCTGATAAGGTGACGAAACATTGAATATATACGAATTCATACATCATAGTTGCATGTATAGCTTGTAAGCATTTATCCTCAATCGTTATTATATCATAATTCATGAAACAAAAAGTTATTAGGTGACGGTGTATTGTTTTCCAATATATTGTCTTGACCAGTGTTCTCGGAAGATTAGCCACATCTAGGTTCACTTGTTACCTAAGCACATTGGAATTTCAGAAAACTATGATGATTTCTGAGGCATGTTCTCATCGATCCACTCTGGGATAAGTCTTTCCACATAACACTTTTGTAGACAAAACGTAAATGAACGTTGACTAGCTATGTTTTTCTAGTCATTTGAAAATTTTTGTGCGATCATAACTTGTTTTGTACTATTGAATTTTAGGACGCGGAAGATAATGTTGAACACTAATCCGTACCTGTTGAGTGCATGGATCTGAACTATGAAGCCTCGACATATCGAAAATATGTAACAAATTACTTATCATGTATTTTTTTATGTCAAAGACACTTCAGTTTTTGATATGCAAGGATTTGCGGGATTTCTAAATTTTTTTTGGTCGATATTGTGATATTTGGAAGTTGAATTCTTTGTTTACTAACTTATCAAGGGATTTGTTTTATCTGTTTAAAAATTATGTTTGAGTTAAGTATTCTTTTAATGGTTTAAAAGTATTATGAATGGAAAATTTGACACATCTTCCCCCGATTCATTTTTAATGCACCATCTCATCTTGTCGCTGATTCTGCATCATATCAAAACTTTTACTGGAGGCCTACCAATTGTGTCTATCATTTGAAGTGTAATCTACCAATTCTTTCGATTGTTTTGGAAGTACAGATTTTCATCTATAATTACTATCTGTTTCTTTTGACAAAGCGAGTTAGGAGGCTATTCCTAATTCTATTTAAATTGGAATGTGGTGGATGCATCTTAAACAATATTAGATTCATCTGGTTGACCCTATTAGTCTCACACACAAGGCGGAGTAAGAAAAAAAGACAGACACATCCTATCACATCCTCTCAGAATCACGATTATAGAAATGGCCGGCAACATAACTATAATTGAGATTCTACTACTAACATGTGCTCCATAAGTCACAAGAATAACCTAGGGCTCTGATACCAACTTTGTCACGACCCAATTTAGAACCGTGACCGGCGCTAAGGGGAAGAACCCCAATGCAAGCCTTAACCAGAAATCTACAAAAAATCTGGCACAATTTCCTCTATTTTTGGGCCTATCTTGAAATTACCTGTATCAGAAATCAATAACACAGTCAACCAATCTCATCACTAATCCACCTTATTCATCAATAGACTATTCGAAGAGTAAAAATCTTAATTCCAACTTCAAAACATAAGAAGTCTCATACTAGACACAATTTTACAATATGAAAGAGTACTCATAACTTCTAATAAAATGAATGACTATGGAGCGACTCTAAGAATTTCAAGAAATGTCTATAACAACTAATAAGCCTGTTGTCCATGCGAACAAGTGCAGGGCTCACTAGAAATTATCAACTCGTAAGCTCTAGATAAAGAAGTCCTTACCAATGTCACCTGTCTTCTGTGTAAAAATCTTAGCGAGGAGTGAGATGCTAGCTCAGTGATTAATAACACTTAACCACAACCATTTTTAATGAGGGACAAGTCAGAAAACATGCTAGTATGATAGTCAAAATGATAAAATCACTTCCTTTTCAAAAATGGTAACAATATTCAATCTTATGTGCCTCATATAAGCAAAATGAACGTAAATACTTAATAGTAAACTCAGAAAAAAAAACATTTTCATATCAAATCTTATAGCTGGGAGGTTTCCAATGATGAATCATGTAATCAGTTTGGCCTTCTCTTTAAGAAGTAACCAATAACAATGAACTCCTCATGAAGGAGTTAAATATTCATATCAGTAGATCCCTACTCGAGGGATATCAGTAACAATATACTAGTTCTACCTTCCCACTAGCAAGGGCTTTAGCAGTAATCAATAACTACAAAGTGCACTAGGTCTAACGAACCCGCCGTTAGCTACGGGATCATCAAGGTCTACTCCAATTTATATTTTTCTTGTAATCAGTAGAAGCATTTCAAAATCGAACAGAGCATTTAAATCTTATCAAATCATATCCTTTCAAAGTTTAACAATCACTTGTCAAAATACTATTTCTCAAATAAGTGTAAAACCTTTTCCATAATAGTAATCATATCTTGTAAGAATGAGATCATCTCAAATAATCTTTTCGAAATCATATCAAGTAAAAGACTTGTCCCACATGCAAGTTCAAAATAGTCGATAACATATTTACTTTATAAACCATGTAAAAATCATGAAATTTGTGAAATACAAATTGTGGTAAGATTACTACTCACAGTACTCGTGTTGAAATGCCAAACTTGTCACTTCAAGTAATCTGTACAACTTTCATTCGATCAACCTATATTCATGTCATATAAATCTCGTGTTAAATCTCCTTGATAGAGCTATTTCATGAACTAATTTACAACACCCAATCCCCACGGTTACGGTTCACCCTCATTCGTCAACTCATATTTGTTCACTAGGCTGTCATCCGTTCAATTTCCAGCTACAAAGAGGCATAATTTTATATTTCTGTTTGAAACTTTCTCTAACTAATTCACTATTAAGCAATCACAATGTAACTCACTAGTGCGACTAGGAGTATCTTAGGGTTAGTAGAATAAAAATCTTCCTTTGTCCATGGGTATTCTCATATAGAAATTAAGTGAAATTCATATTTGAATTATCAATGTCACATTAACCCAACCCGTGATAATACATATATAGGCATGTAAATGAACTGAAATAAAACACCTTGAAATCCATATTTATAACTACACAGGTTCCAGTTCTTCTTTTTCTTTTCTTTGATGACTATCTTCATGCTCCTTCATAGATAGAGAAGAAAGGAATACATTTTCTTTTCTTTTTTCATTCATTCACTGGAGAATCATAGGGTTCAATCGTAGGGTATTACAGTGCAATCACGCAAGGGAGACATGGGAGAGTTGGCAAAATAGCCACTCTCGGAACTTAATTGAACATTAAGACAAAAGTCTTGAATAATTTGTGGTATACCTACTATTAATGACATCATCCACATGCTCTAATTGGCACATACAAAATACCTCACTAAGTTTTCATATCTCCACTTTGGTCCCCCTTTCTTTTCCAACTAGTTTGTAATAATATATCTATTTGCATTTGTTAAAAAATATATTAGAAAAAAAGGAAAAATCCAAACAAATGGTAAAGAAGAGCAACTCGCTTTGCTGCTGTCAAAACTGACGATTCCGGCGAGTTTTCCGGCCAAAATATCCATTTTCAAGGTGAAATCATCATCATCTCCTACTCCATAGTCATGTTTACTCCATTTTCTTTCAAAAACCAAGCTTCAAAATGATTTTTTTGCCATTTTAGAAATTTGAGAAATCTTCTGTAATAAACACTTGATAACTCATTATAGATACATTTTAGTAGTTTAAAAGCATTAAAAATCTATTTCACCATTGTAGGAGCTACATTTTGAACCACGATCTCATTCAGTCACATTTCTGTACGGATGTCAGACTTCATCGATCGTTAACGGCTGATACTGTAATCTAGTATATATCTTTGTAGTCTATAATGGCAGTAATTGAATTTGTTGTTGCTGGTGGTGATTATATGGGAGTATGGGAGGAGACTCCCAAAAGCTGGAATTGGAAATCTTTTAATAAGACGACAGTGCCAATTGCGTTGCGTCGCAATGGTTCATATGACGATATGATTGCAAGCGTAATTGAGGCCGGTGAGTTAACTTGCGAGCCAAATGACTTGGTGATTAGCTATCAAATGAATGGGAGGGGGAAAATACATCTCACATCCATAAAAAAGATAGGCACGTGAGCTTGTACATGTTAGATATTGGTATTGATGGCTCTAGGCCTACATTGAGGATAAACGTTAATGTGAGGCCTCCAATTGAACCAACAAATTCATTTAACGACGACAATGATTCGATTGGAAATGAAAGATTGGATGATCATTCAAAGGAGAGCTTGGGTGATAATTCAAATGAGAGTTTGGGTGATCATTCAATGAATATACATGATGATCCAACTAATGTGGAAAATCAGCCCGTAGATGCGGAAGATCCCGAACCCGAATGTTTTGAAGAAATGTAGGTACAAAAGGAATTGGGATCACAATCCAACCATTCCTTCTCCGATGGAACTAATTTATGTATAAACCAAACTTTTAGTAACAAGAATGAGTTGCAATTGTTATTAGCCGAAACGGCGGCAAAAAAGTTTTTTGATTTTGCTACTGTGAAGAGTCTTTCGAATTATCAATGTCACATTAACCCAACCCGTGATAATACATATATAGGCATGTCAATGAACTGAAATAAAATACCTTGAAATCCATATTTATAACTGCACAGGTTCCAGTTCTTCTTTTTCTTTTCTGTGATGACTATCTTCATGCTCCTTTATAGACGGAGAAGCAAGGAATACATTTTCTTTTCTTTCTTCATTCATTCACTGGAGAACAAGAATAGCTCAACGTTTTTTTTTTTTTTTTTACTTACTGTTGCGTAAATTGGAGAGGGAATGCTGCACAAGTTTAGCAGTCATGAAGCCCCATTTTTTAAAATATATTTGCACATGAGATGGGGCTAAAGCCCATTCCCCTTCCTTTTGTTTTTCACTAAAGCTAATGACTAAATTCCCCTAATTTAATTATAGGGTATTACACTCTCCCCACCTTAAGAAATTCGGTCCCCGAATTTAGGTAGGTGTGAACCTGTAGCCTGAAACAAGAAAAGATACTTGACTCACATATCATTTTTCAACTCCCAAGTAGCTTCTTCAATTGTATGGTTTCTCCATAAAACTATCATGGACATAATTTCTCTTGACCTTACCTTCTTGTTTGTCAACAATAGCCATAGGTTCCTCTTCATATGATTAGTTTTCATCCAGTTGATAGTTAGTGCTTCAAGCACACAATAATTGTCTGATAGACATTTTCTTAGCATATATGGTACAGTAGACGAGAAAAATATATCTTATAAGGAATTTCCAAATGACAGGTCCCTACTCTCAACTTGCCAAAACGAAATATTACATGGTCTTACAATCTGGAGCTCAATTTACCTTTGTCAATTCATGCTTTTCTTAGAGGGACTCTTAGGAAGGTTTGGTCTCCAACTATGTACTCTAAATACCTTTCCTTTTATATATAAAAGACTTGCATCTATTTGAACCATGTGCAACTTCTGTATGATTAACTAGACCTTGTCCATAGTTTCTTGTACCATGTTTGTCCCCAACATATTAGCCTCTCATATTTTCAACCACCCTAAAGGAGAACGACAATCCCTATCATACAAGGCTTCATATGTAGCTAGTTCAATGCTTGACTGAAAGTTGTTGTGGGAAAATTCACCTTAAGGCATGTAAGTATCCCAACTACCCCCAAAATCAAGAATGGGAGCTCTCAACATCCTCCAAGATTTGTTTAGTACGTTCAAACTGTCTGATTGTTTTATGGATGAAATGCAATACTAAGATCTATTCATGTACTCAATGTTTCTTAGAAAGCTTCTCAAAAGTGTGAAGTAAACAGTGATGCTCTGTTAGCTAAGATGGACACTAGGCTCATGGAGTCGAACAATTTTGTTGAAGTATTTTTCTGCAGATATTTCTTCATTTTATCTGCTTTTGAACGGTAAGAAGTGTGATGGCTTTGTAAGTCGGACTACAAATACCCACATAGGGTCATAACCTCTAAGGATTCGTGGTAGCGCGGTCATAACTCCTTTCAATTTGCATTCTGGAATCTTAAATTGTAGTAGTAGTCATGTTAGTTGCTTATACTCATCTTTAAGATGTTCACAAGTTAGCCACTAGAAATGAAGTTAGCAATACCATTCTTTATTAGTTTCCACCATTACACTTGCTTCAGGTGTCTTAGTAGATCCAGGATCTACAATGTATTAAGAGTTATAGCTTCTTGAAGAATAACCTCTCTCACATCATCTACGTTCGATTTTCATAACGATTATCATAATAGACACTTGGTCCAAAAGCGACATAACTGTCAATACTCATATCCATGTCTTTACTCCCTATAACCTTATTTTAATATTCACACAATTCTATTAATAAATGCTTGTCTTGAACATAAGACAACAATGTTTTTAAGTTCCTCATGCTAATTTGGTACCTAGATCCTTAAGTGTGCACACATTTTAAGTCAAATGTCTATTTGCAAGAGCTGCATGTCAAATAGCCCATAGATTTGCTTCTCAATGCATCTGTCTTAACATTTCCCCTTTTCCAGATGACACTGAATAGTAAATTTTTCAGTCATTGAGAAGTTTCCTCCGGTGGTGTAGATTGAAGAATCAAATCTTTCCTTCTGAACATAAATATCAAGTTCTTGTAGGCCTACATAAATTTTGTTGGTTTCATTGTACAAATAGCACATCTAAATCTCTACAACAATTATCATCGAGACTATCTTCAAATTATGAGCGGATAGTTCTGCTCCCTACTAATTTAGCTTTCTCGAAACATAAGCTATTACACGACCATTTTATATAAGAACACATTCTAATTCCATCCTCAAAGCACCATGAATATTGCTCCAGATGCTAACAATAGCATTATCACTGGTATGGTGGTCAATATGTCTTGAGCTTATAAAGCTCTACTCACATTCTGTCATCTACTTAAATTTGATTCTTTTCTTTTTATAACTTGGTCAGTAACACAACAATTCTTTAGAATTACTCCACCAAATATTTATAGTAGACTGTCAAGTGATTCTATCTTTTCCGTACAAATAATAATTTCAATTTCCTGATATACTGTACACTTAGAAAATTTGACATAAAGTTGATAATCTTATTGTGTCTGAAATACCATCCAGAGATGATCCTTTTGTTCATTCCAGTCATGAAAATACACTCATGTACAATCACTAACCATCGGCGCATATCTTTCAAGTAATGTCTTTATAGCAACGGGAGCATATGTCAGTCCAAAAGATATCGCATAAAACTTCTTAATGCCTCTGGTGAGTTTTTGAAAGCTATCTTAAAATATTTCCGCCAATTCTGGACTTATGAGAACCAACCAAAAGATCAATATTTGAGAATTATACGGCTCCATGAAACATATCAAATAGGTCATTCATACGAGGCAGTCGTTCCTTATTGCATATCATTACATAGTTAAACTATCAGTAGTCAATAATATTTCCAAGTACTTGAGCCTTTTTTTCACCTAGTATTTGTGTACAATTGCGTCCTATAAAGCACTTTTCAGTAGGTCCGCCAACTATTTTCTTAGCTCACTTTACTACATTGATATCATATGATATGGAGGTATCAAAATGGGCATAGGTGTCAGGTGCCAAATCATTACAAAAATCTACTTCTCGTATGGGAGGTAATCGAAACAAATCCATAGAAAACACATCATTTAATTCTCTCACTAATAGCACGTTTCCAACTAGGTGTATGGTCTATTCCATGCCTTACCACATACCATTTCTTTTACCATAGATAGGAAGCATATGAATTTTTCTTCACTGGCTACTAAGTCACAACAATAAAAGATAAAACATTTCCTATTTTTGTAACTCCCATTCTCTTCTTCTTTTGAATACAATAGTGTCATTGATTCTCAACTAAACTATCTTCTCATGACATTTGAGAGTATTCTGATAGGAAAATAACCCATTCACCCACAATGACTTATCAATTAAACCATATACGTATGATCTGGTTAGTTATGCAATCATTTCTCTAAATTCTATCTTGACCAGCATTGTATACATGTCGATCAAAAGAAAAATGCCCCACAAGAGTAGAAACCAATAAAAGTATTTCCCAATGTCCTGAGCATTCACAATTTCCAACTCTTTACTACAATTCCCATAAAAGGATTTCTTGGTTTTGGTCTTCTTGAATGAATGCTTGATTGCCCACTCATCACATTACATGTTCCAATCTTTTTAATAAAGTCAATTATCTCAAAATAGGTTAACGTCTTCATATGTAGGGTTGTTTAAGGGACTAACCAACCTTCCAAAAAACCTCAAAATCATAAATACTTCATTAGGTAATAAGTAGGGATTACATCTAGTTAATCGAAAAATCTAGAGTCATATACCAGTTCAACACATTATTTGGAACAAACTTCTTAAAATCCTTAACAAGTTACACAGTTTCAACTGTCAAGAAAGAAACCATCCATAAATAACTTAGTAAATCGCCTCAAGTCGGTGTTCCCCTATGGGTATTTTGAACAGTACCATATTATACCATGTATCTTGTGATGTTCACCATCTGAATGTTGCCAGAGTTGCAGTACTCTTGTTGGAACATGGTAGAGCTTGTAAGGCCTTAAGTAATTTACCCATGAATCTATACCAAAAATTCTCTAGGATCTGAGTTGTTAGAACCTACGAATCTTGGAGGTTTCATCTTTAGAAACTCCTAAGCATACTTTTTTTTTTGAAAGTCTGAATCACTGTAGCTACTTGAAGATGGTCTTGGGACCTATAAGCTGCCTGACTCCATTCATTATGTCCATTAATATCTCTAACTCATTGCAGGAACAAACGTGTGTTAACAATAACATTCTCATATTGCTTAAGTGACAGAGTAGTGCTCTTTTCAAAAAGAGATATATTACATTTCACATATGTGCACAAAAATCCCTCCAATAAGCTCCCCTTAATTGGAAGAGACAAATGTTTACACGGTGACCATTGATTACTCCAAACCTTTGAACTATTCTTGTTATTGGGTGACTACGTTCAAGAATTGTGATAGAAGGATAAACAATATTAGATTCATCTGGTTGACCCTATTAGTCTCACACACAAGGCGGAGTAAGAAAAAAAGACAGACACATCCTATCACATCCTCTCAGAATCACGATTATAGAAATGGCCGGCAACATAACTATAATTGAGATTCTACTACTAACATGTGCTCCATAAGTCACAAGAATAACCTAGGGCTCTGATACCAACTTTGTCACGACCCAATTTAGAACTGTGATCAGCGCTAAGGGGAAGAATCCCAAAGCAAGCCTTAACCAGAAATCTACAAAAAATCGGGCAGAGTTTTCTCTATTTTTGGGCCTATCTTGAAACTACATGTATCAGAAATCAATAATGCAGTCAACCAATCTCATCACTAATATAATCCACCTTATTCATCAATAGACTATTCGTAGAGTAAAAATACTAATTCCAACTTCAAAACATAAGAAGTCTCATACTAGACACAATTTTACAATACGAAAGAATACTCATAACTTCTAATAAAAGGAATGACTATGGAGCGACTCTAAGAATTTCAAGAAATGTCTATAGCAACTAATAAGCCTGTTGTCCACGCGAAAAAGTGCGGGGCACACCAGAAATTATCAACTCGTAAGCTCTAGATAAAGAAGTCCTTACCAATGTCATCTGCCTTCTCTGTAAAAACATTAGCGAGGAGTGAGACACTAGCTCAGTGAGTAATAACACTTAACCACAACCATTTTTAACGAGGGGCAAGTCAGAAAACATGCTAGTATGATAGTCAAAATGATAAAATCACTTCCTTTTCAGAAATGGTAACAATATTCAATCTTATGTGCCTCATATTAGCAAAATCAATGTAAATACTTAATAGTAAACTCAGAAAAAAACATTTTCGTATCAAATCTTATAGCTGGGAGGTTTCCAATGATGAATCATGTAATCAGTGTGGCCTTCCCTTTAAGAAGTAACCAATAACAGTGAACTCCTCATAAAGGAGTTAAATATTCATATAAGTAGATCCCTACTCGAGGGATATCAGTAACAATATACTAGTTCTACCTTCCCACTAGCAAGGGCTTTAGCAGTAATCAGTAACTACAAGGTGCACCAGGTCTAACGAACCCGCCGTTAGCTACGGGATTCATCAAGGTCTACTCCCATTTATATTTTTCTTGTAATCAGTAGAAGCATTTCAAAATCGAACAGAGCATTTAAATCTTATCAAATCATATCCTTTCAAAGTTTAACAATCACCTGTCAAAATACTATTTCTCAAATAAGTGTAAAACCTTTTCAACAGTAATCATATCTTGTAAGCATGAGATCATCTCAAATAATCTTTTCGAAATCATATCAAGTAAAAGACTTGTCCCACATGCAAGTTCAAAACAGTCGGTAACACATTTACTTTATAAACCATGTAAAAATTATGAAATTTGTGAAATACAAATTGTGGTAAGATTACTACTCACAGTACTCGTGTTGAAATGCCAAACTTGTCACTTCAAGTAATCTGTACAACTTTCATTCGATCAACCTATATTCATATCATATAAATCTCGTGTTAAATCTCCTTGATAGAGCTATTTCATGAACTAATTTACAACACCCAATCCCCACGGTTACGGTTCACCCTCATTCGTCAACTCATATTTATTCACTAGTCTGTCAGTCGTTCAATTTCCAGCAACAGAGGCATAATTTTATATTTCTGTTTGAAACTTTCTCTAACTAATTCACTATTAAGCAATCACAATGTAACTCACTAGTGCGATTAGGAGTATCTTAGGGTTATTAGAATAAAAATCTTCCTTTGTCCATGGGTATTCTCATATCGAAATTAGTTGAAATTCATATTCGAATTATCAATCACATTAACCCAACCCGTGATAATACACATATAGGCATGTCAATGAACTGAAATAAAATACCTTGAAATCCATATTTATAACTGCATAGGTTCCAGTTCTTCTTTTTCTTTTTTGTGATGACTATCTTCATGCTCCATCATTGACAGAGAAGCAAGGAATACATTTTCTTTTCTTTCTTCATTCATTCACTGGAGAACAAGAATAGCTCAACGTTTTTTGTTTTTTTTTTCACTTACTGTTGCGTAAATTGGAGGGGGATGCTGCACAGGTGTAGCAGTCATGAAGCCCCCTTTTTTTAAAAAAAAAAATTTGCACGGGAGATGGAGCTAAAGCCCATTCCCCTTCCTTTTGTTTTTCACTAAAGCTAATGACTAAATTACCCTAATTTAATAATAAGGTTTAATCATAGGGTATTACAGTGCAATCATGTAAGGGATACATGGGAGAGTTGGCAAAATAGCCACTCTCCAAATTTAATTGAACATTAAGACAAAAGTCTTGATTAATTTGTGGTATACCCACTATTAATGACATCATCCACATGCCCTAATTGGCTCTTACAAAAGACCTCACTAAGTTTTCATATCTCTACTTTGGTCCCCCTTCTTTTCCAACTATTTTGGAATAATATATATCTATTTGCATTTGTTACAAATTATATTAGAAAAAAAGAAAAAAACATAACAAACGGGAAAGAAGAGTAGCTCGTTTTGCTGCTGTCAAAACTGACTATTCTGGTTAGTTTTCCGGCCAAAATATCGATTTTTAAGGTAAAATCATCATCATCTCATACTCCATCGTCATATTTACTCCATTTTCTTTCAAAAACCAAGCTTCAAAATATTTTTTCCGTCATTTTAGAAATTTGAGAAATCTTCCATAATAAACACTTGATAACTCATTATAGATACATTTTAGTAGTTTAAAGCATTAAAAATATGTTTCGCCATTGCAGGAGCTGCATTTTAAACCATGATCTCATTCAGACATGTTTCTTTATGGATGTTAGACTTCATCAATCATTAACGACTGATACTGTAATCTAGTATATATGTTTATAATGGTTGTAACTGAATTTGTTGTTGCTGGTGGTGATTATATGGGAGTATGAGAGGAGACTCTCAAAAGGTGGAATTGGAAATCTTTTAGTAAGACGACAGAGTCCATTGTGTTGAGTCGCAATGGTTCATATGACGATATGATTGCAACCGTAATTGAGGTCGATGAGTTAACTTGTGAGCCAAATGACTTGGTGATTAGCTATCAAATGAATGTGAGGAGAAAAATACATCCCACATTCATAAAAAATGATAGGAACGTGAGCTTGTACATGTTAGATATTGGTATTGATGGCTCTAGGCCTACATTGAGGATAAACGTTAATGTGAGGCCTCCAATTGAACCAACAAATTCATTTAACGACGACAATGATTCGATTGGAAATGAAAGATTGGATGATCATTCAAAGGAGAGCTTGGGTGATAATTCAAATGAGAGTTTGGGTGATCATTCAATGAATATACATGATGATCCAACTAATGTGGAAAATCAGCCAGTAGATGCGAAAGATCTCGAACCCGAATGTTTTGAAGAAATGCAGGTACAAAAGGAATTGGGATCATAATCTGACTATTCCTTCTCCGATGGAACTAATTTATGTATAAAACAAACTTTTAGTAATAAGAATGAGTTGCAATTGTTATTAGCCGAAGCGGCGGCATAAAAGTCTTTTGATTTTGCTACTGTGAAAAGTAGTACTAAATACTTAAAGGTGAAATGTGTATCTCGCAATTGTGCACGGATGTTGCAGGTGAGGAAATATGAGTGTGTAGATATATTTCATATCTATAAGTACATTGGCGAACATAGTTGTGGCTTTGAACATGCCAACAGTAGCCATAGAAAAGTTTCAATCAAAGTGATTGCTTCACTTTGTGTAAATATGTATTGTGATGGCAAGGGTCCAAATGTTAAAGAGATTCAAAGAGCTATTTTTAATTCTTTTCATTGTAGTCCAAGCTATTGGGAATGTTGGAAGGGTGGTGTGATTGCTAAGGAAATGGTCTGAGGGACAGCGAAGAACATATATTCATTCTTATCGGCTTTTTCTTACATGTTCGAGACACTTTATGTTGGTTCTAGTTATTGTCTCATGGTAAACAAGGATAGTCATAGGTTCATGTATTATTTCTTGACCTTCGGTGCTTGCATTAAGGGATTTGCCCACATGAGAAAGGTAATTGCGGTTGATGACACTCATTTACATGGTAAATACGAGGGCGTGTTGTTGAGCGTTGTTGCACAAGATATGGAGAATCATGTTTATCTGATTGCCTTTTGTGTCGTGGACAAAGAGAATGATGCATCTTGGACATTCTTATTTGAGAAATTTAAGGAGATTGTGGTTGATGAACCAAATTTGTGTTTTATCTCTGATAGACACAAGAGTATCGCCAACGGTATTGTGAACGTTTACAGTCATGCTCACCACGAATATTGCATGAGGCACCTCGATGAAAATCTCCGCGTAAATCATCATTATGGAGATTACCTTTATCTTTACTACAATGCGGCAAAGGCTTATTCTTTGGAGGAGTTTGACAAATATTTTGTAGAATTCAAGAACAAATGCCCTACTGCAGCTGTCGTCCTTGAGCATGATATTGGTTTTGAGAAGTGGAGTAGGGCACATTTTCCTAGCAATAGATATTGTTATGACCACAAATATCGCCGAGTCACTCAATGCTATGTTAATAGACGAAAGAGAGTATTCCGTGGCATTTATATTTAATTCGATTGCTAAGAGGTTAGGAAAATTGTTTAGGGAGAGAAATGCATATATACTCAAATCAATGGGTAATCAAATGGTGTTGGCTGCCAAAGAATCGCAAGAAAAAAATGATCGAGGGCGACTCCTTGTATGTGGAGAATGTAACCGGGGACGACAATCAATTTACAGTGTTCGGTGCGGGTGTTACTGCCTTTGTGGACCTACTGGAAAAATCATGTTCATGTAGGAAATATGACTTGATCAAGATACCTTGTGCTCACGCAATGACCGCTTTGCGATCGAAGCATGGCAATGGGTATGGTATGAGCATCTATGAGTAATCTTCACCTTTGTATAAAGTTGAAGCATACCTTTTTGCATACTTGGATTCTATTAATGTTATCCCTTTCGAGTCGGAATGGTGTGTTCCAGAAGAATTGCTTAGTGTGAAGATTCTTCCACCTCTTGTCGATACCAAGCTTGGAAGAAAAAGAAGAAAATGTGTCAAAGGCATCAGTGAGAATTTCAAGAGCAAGAGAAGGAATAAATGTTCAATTTGTAAGAGAACCGGACACAAGAGAACTACATGTGTGAACAACAACAAATCGTAAACAAGCTTGATTGAATTTGTTTTTGTAATCAAGCTACTGTTTTTTTTTTTTTTTGCTACTGTAATCAAGCCACTGCTAGCATTTTGGTCAATTTATTGTCATCTATTATCGTAATTACTCATGATCTAATATAGATCAATCAAAAGATGACATACATTTTGTACACTATCTATTAAGCTGTGTATTATTAATATATGAAAATTCATGGTATTTGTAATGAATTAGAATATGATTAAGAATTAGAATTAGAATGATATTTGTGACTATTTTTAATGCACCAAATCAAACAATGCTTAGGAAATAATCTAAGTATAACTAATTCAACTATAACTAATACAAGCATTATTTACATAAACACTCTACCAAATGAATCCTTAATGAATTGTCAAAAATATAGATGTTATGTAACGACTCGGAAAATGATAGGTTAAGCAAGAGCCTATGACTTTGTGTTGACTTTATAATGAGGTTCTATGAGGGGTTTTTATGTAATTTCATTTTAATTGTGTTACATCCGACAATTTAAAATGAATATGAAATAGCTTGAAATTGGAAGTAGTCACTTTTGGAAAAAGTTCAGAACCTGGAAATTTGGTTAAGTGTGGGAAATCAGTGAGTTTTTGGCCAACTTTGAGCAGTCATAACTCCTAGCTCAGGATGATCCAGGAGTAGTTCCAGTTATGTTTGGAAAGCCCTTGGAACGATCTTTCCAACGCCATTGAGTTTGCTCGATTCCGAGTTCGTATGAGCGAGTTATGCCCTTTGAAAGTTGGGCAGTTAGCAAGGAGTCCGTCCGGAAATTTAAGGGCATTTTGGTCTTTTCACAAATCTTTTCTTTTGAGGTTATATTATTGTGTTAGGCTGATTGTGGATCATTTTTGTTCCATTTTAAAAGAGTAAGAGTTAGGGTTCTTGAGTGAAGAAGAGAAGAAGAGGGGAAGAAGAAGAAGAAGAAGTTGGAGCTAGGATTGAAGATTTTGAGTTCTTTCTTCTTCAATTCTCGTGGGTTTTCAACTTAGAGGTATGGGGATCCTTTATCCTTGATTATTCTTCCTTTCAAGGAGCTCAATTCAAATGATTCAAAGTTCTTCCAAAAACACAAAAATCCTAATTTCGATTCTAAGCATGGGTTCTTGCATTAAATGATTTTTTTTGATGATTTACGTTATTAATGGTGTCTATTGATGGTTTTAAGAAAGAAATTTCCATGAACCCATGTCTTGGCAAGTTTCCTAAAGTTGGCTTATGAAGTGGGTTTATTATTTATGATTGAATGATGATGGAAGTATGCTTGGATTGAGTTGAATAGTTGACTTCTATTATTATCTATGCTTATCTATTGTGAATTGTTGGAGAGTTGAGGAATGGTGATTGTGGCTTGGGAAAAAGGGTAAGTGGACCTAACTTCATTGTTAAGGTAGAATTGATATAGAATTGTGATAGATTGATGTGTGATCCACTTATGGTGGAGGTGTTTACTTATTGAATGTATTGTGTTTATGGCCTTGGAGGCATTATATGAGGAATTGAAGTGTTGACATGATATCATATATGTGAATGTGATGTGAAGGACTTGAATGAGAATCAAATGAAGTAAAGGCAATCATGTTGTGAATATAAAGGTGTTCATGTGATCTCAAGGTGATCTTGTTTAAAGTGTTATTGTATTGTGATTGAAAGTGTGTCCTCTATTATTGTTCATATGTGATGATGATGGAATGTGAAGGATCTTTATAATGTGATGTGTGTCTTGACTTGGTAGACTTAGGTGCCTCTTCTTGATACATTAGAAGCTTTGTTGAATATGAATCGATAGGATATGGCATTCCTTTCGGATGTAAGTGACGAAACCTGTTTTTGAGCTGGATAGTGTTTGGTATTTTAGGCATATCTCTTGCTCTAGAACTTAGTTTGCAGTGAATAAATATGATTTGGAAAGCTAACTCGTATACCTACAACTTTTATGTTTATGTAAAATTCTAATTTAACTGTTATGGATACGAAATATGGGACGCAACATAGGGCAAGTTCTGCCCAGATTCCGAGAATTGAAATCCTGCATGACCAGCGGCTAGTGTCTTGACTATATCTTTTTGTACAAAATATATTTTGCGGTGATCCTTGTTTGTTTGCAACCCTAAGAGATGTATCTACATCTTTCATGAAGGTTATAAAGTCTAGTTCTGCCATTTTCCTTTTCAAATCTAAGATGCAACATGAGGTACTAGGCTGGCCAGATTCACTGTTTTGGGAGCATAGTTGTATTTGTACATGCTAGGCTTACTTATGATGATGATCCTATTTTACGTCAACATTACTGAGCTAATAGAAGTTAAATAAGTTATGTAATTGTATTTCTAAGGTTGATATACTCGTGAACAAGTTGAGGTATGTGGGTTTGATTGTGGAAACCTTCCTTTCCACAAGTCCAACCATTTATCCTCTATTTCTACTTCAAGTTTATGGGTCCTTATGATTATTTATGAACTCTTGAATTATGGAATTACTACTACACATCCTATTATGGTCTATTTTGCATATTATCATGAAATGGAATTATTATGTGATGTTTATGGTTTTCATGCTTCCATGATCAAATTATGAAGGTTGATATATATGTATGTTGTTGGTGGGCTGATTTATATGGATTTTGGAATTGGTTGGACTTAGTATTCTTGAAATACAAGATTTCATTTACATGAACAATAGCCCACCTTGTGTTTGATAAAATGCCCATTTATAGAATTCTTAGGAAATGGAAGGTCCAATGTACGTCCTATGAATCGGATGGTTATATAATTACTGAAATGATGATGAAATGGACACATGTATATTGTTTTCTCTATATAAGTGTTGTGAGTCGACCAAGCCTAGTACGGGGGGTAGTAGGCCCGTATAACCATATCGAGGGGTTGGTACCTTGGTTGCCTAGTACGGGGGGTAGTAGGCCCGTATAACCATATCGAGGGGTTGGTACCTTGGTTGCCTAGTACGGGGGGTAGTAGGCCCGTATAACCATATCGAGGGGTTGGTACCTTGGTTGCCTAGTACGGGGGGTAGTAGGCCCGTATAACCATATCGAGGGGTTTGTACCTTGGTCCCTAGCTCGGGGGGTGGTAGGCCCGGGTAACCACATTGAGGGGTTTGTACCTCTTTCGCCTCTCCAAGGGGGTGGTAGGCCTTGGAAATACTATATTGATGGTCACTCACCACACATGTACTATGCCCCACTAAATATGATTTATTTTATGTAAGCATCATTATACATATCATCTCATTAATATGCTATCTATCGGGTATGATTATGCACTTTGCCTATAAAGTCCTTATCTAAGGTAATCTTGGGGAACACTTAAGTGTGCTTGAAGAGGATTGTGTGGGCGGTCACTTCTTGTCTCACTCAAGTGTGTCTTAAGGTTATATTAGGTAGAGGTCCTATGGTAATGAAATGACATGTGTCCTTCTAAAGTTAAGCATGGGTTGTATATGGATTTATGTTAAGTATATGTATGGTTGGCTATGGTCTAATATGTTAATGTTGACTTGTATTATGTCTCTTATACTTGTAAAGGAAAGGTTTTATCAAAGGACATGAAAGCATACATTTCTTGTAAATGTCCGTTGTGCATATTTTCTTGCATGGTCTCCATACTTAGTACTTAATTGTGCTAACCCCTTTCTTTCGCTTTTTGACTAAAGTGTAGGGATTTGGAGATGGTGATATGTCATGGCTACTTGATAGGTTTTTAAGAGTTGAAGATGAAGACTTGGTGAGTCCTCATAGATTCGAGGGCAATAACCAACATGTTCTTTTTATGTCTCTCTAGTATTTGCTTAGGTTTTGAGTGGGCTTAGTCCCAATGTTATATTCAAGTATTAGATGGTTTTGAGACATATTGTATAAAGTCTAGAAAGTCTTCCGCTTGCTATTTATTGAAAGTATCTTCGTGTGTGAAGAAAGTTTTTAATTCCTTATAGTTTTGGTGTCTATGCGATGAATGAATGCTAAGAGGCTTGTATTAGACCTCTTCGAGGTCGAGTACGCCGGTTACGACTAGGGGGTGCTCCCGGGTCGTGACATGTTACCATTAAAAAAAGTAGCAATTTAAACTTTTTTTACCGTTGTAAAATTTGTATATCTAAATATTTACTGGTCATCAAAATATATAGACCCTTTATTCAATAGATACATCTATATGTGTAAGGTGTATGTATGACATATGAGATTTACACTCTGACATTAGTAAGGTATATTCGGGTTTATATCTATGTTAATGCATTGTCGATACTTCACCAACTAGAATCTGACACTTATATATAGATCAAAACTAGTAAAATTTAAAAAAGACAGCAATTAATTAATAATAAATTATATATTTGAAATTTATCCAATTAAATAAGTTTAAACAAGTCATATGATCATGTAAGAGTCCACATAAATTGGGTGTGGTGATTAGTGATATACGAGGAAGAGTTGTGGTTATACAATCAACATCCTTAGAACAATGTTTGAGAAAACATAAGTATGTTGTGAGGATGGCACTTGTTCAACCACACATTGTTGATTGCCACCCCAATTTATATGGACTCATACATGATCACATGCTTATGTTGTAAAGATATTGATTGTATAACCACACATAACTATTCCTCATTCATACTTGTGCTTTCTTCACACATTAGTTTGAAGATGTTGATTGTATAACTACAACTCTTTCTCATACATCATTTATCTCCACTCCCAATGTATGTGGAGCTTTACATTACTTGTTTAAACTTATTTAATTTAATAAATTTCAATAATATTGTTTATTATTAATTAATCATTCTCTCTTTTAAATTATACTAGCTACAATCTATATTTAAGCGTCATACTCTAGTAGGTGCAGTATAGATCATTTATGGATCATGATATCAACCCGTATATACCTTATTAGTGTTGAAGTGTAGATGTCGTTGGTACAATCTAAACCAAGCACATGAAAAAATATCGATTTTCTTAATTATCTATATATTTTTACCAACGGTGACAATACTTAATTATCCAAGTTTTACAACGGTAACAAAGTACAAATTGTTACTTTTCAATGGTAACATTTGCTTTTTTTAGTGTATAAAAAGAAGAATTCATGAACTCTTCCATCCTATTCTATTTTATAATACTTAAACATCTCTTTTTATTATTTCTCAAGCATCTCAAACATCCAATGCAAAAAAATCTTACGTTTGTCGTTGTGGTAATATAACTATGTTGAGGACATCACACACCGATACGAACCCAGGTCGATAATTCTTTAACTGTGCAATTGGTGCATGCTTTTTTTTTAAGTGGCTTGAAAATGATTCATCAACGAGCAGCCCATCAAAATTGAGTCCGAAACTCGAGACATCAAATTTTTAAGGCGTTACCAAATTTCAAATATTAGAAAGGCTTCGAAACTCCGAGGAAAATAGGGATTTGCTATTGAGTTTATTCAAAGAGGTCGAAGAGCAGAGAGATCACTTTNCCGAAACTCGAGATATCAAATTTTTAAGGTGTTGCCAAATTTCAAATATTAGAAAGGCTTCGAAACTCCGAGGAAAATAGGGATTTGCTATTGAGTTTATTCAAAGAGGTCGAAGAGCAGAGAGATCACTTTAAAGGATTGCTAAAAGACACAGAAAAAGATAGGGATCAACTAAAACAAAAGTTGATATTGGTTGAAGAAAATGAGAAAGGCCTAAAAATTATATTGTATGGTTTGTTGTTAGTGGTTGCTTTTTGAAAATGTGAAATAAGGATGAAGTAGTACAATCTTATATCTTTTACTCATGTAGTAGTACAATCTATTAATAAAATGAAGTCTTTTTGGAAATGGTAAGACAATGCATTATATATACAATTTAAAGTCCAGAACTGGCAACAATATCCATCAAAACAAAAATAAAATTTACATGATCCAACTGTCTTAATCATTAACCACCAAAAACCAACCATTTAAAAAATCAACTGTCTTAATCATCTACCCACTTCAAAAACCAATTGTCTTAATATTCAACCACCAAAAATTAATTATCTTAAAAACTAATTGTCTTATCATCAACACAAAAAATCAACCATTTCAAAAACCAATTGTCTTAATAAACCAATATCACAAATACCTTACTCATCACCATTTAGCTCACCATTGAGCTCCATAACAATACCCATCACGTCCATTGAATTTTCATCACTGCCTTCATCTACTTTCTCTTCCAGCTTCTCATGTTCTTTTTCTTCTTCCTGCAATTCAATCTGCTCCTCTTCTTTTTCTTGTTCTTTGTTCTCTTCGATCTTCTCCTCTTTTTTTTTGTTCTTATTCCTTCTCTTTGATCTGCTCCTTTTCTTTGTTCTCTTTGATCTGCACCTCTTCTTTTTTCTTCTCTTCTAACTTCTCTTCAATTTCTTCTTCGTTCTCTTCCAGTTTCTCCTCTTCTCTTCATCTTTTTCTACCATCTTCTCCTTCTCTTGTTCATTAACTTCTTCTGCAAAGTACTCATCAACTATAGCAAGATCTTCATCGACTATTGCTAATGGAAGTATTTAATCAACATCAACTGCATCACCATCTTTATCAGCTGTTGGTGCTGTATAGTCTTCATTAACTGCTGCAAGATTAGTGGTTTAACATTCTTACAAATAAATTATTTCATACAAATAGTATATAAATTAGTCTACCTTCATTTTTCTTGTTCTTTTAAGCTCTCCTCAATTTCTCATCTTGTATGAAAGCAACAAATTCCATCATTGATAATTCAAGGGATGCAACATGCTCACACAAATTATTATCTTTATTTTTCTATCCACTCGAAACAGAATTCTCACAAGGTTGGTTGGAATTGTTCTTACCCAATATTTCCTCCTTCTCGTTCTCTACTGCAGAAGTGAGGACAGTGATACCTTTCAAATTGGCCTTTAAGGCATCAATAATTGTGTCCTTCACTTTGTCCGTATATGGCTTTAATGTTGCCATATAATTTTTTTTGTCTCACGGACAGTAGGTATGAGGTATGGATGCACAACCTAAAAAGATAAAATATAAATAGTACAAGACCTTCACTAATTTACAAATATTGCTAGATAATAATAAATAAGTTTATACCTTTGTACTTAAATGGATCACCTTTGACAATGTTATCGCTCTTTGCCGTGTGCCATCTAAGTAAACGGGGAATTGGCAGTGGAGAATCCAAGGACTTCTTTGCATAATTACCAAGATGAGGAAAAACCTCATATATCCAAACCTGAAATTAATAAAATAACAAATAAATAAACAAACACTATGAAATACTATATAAATATATAAAAGTTTAATATTAATCAAGTCCATAATTGATAAAAATTATCAGAAATGCCCAGGGAAAGCCATACAAAGCATACGATGCATTCCCTCTTTCCTTGTACACTTTACTTTGTTTCTTCAAATTAATTTTGTTCTTCAACTACTTCACTGTTAAATCAAAACACTCTTTTCCCCATGGATAACTCTTGAAAAAATCTAAATCATCGACCATCTTAATGTGGTTTGAATCCACAATCTTAGATCGATCGTGGGCAAGCAACATTGAGTGGACGAACCAAACTAAAGAGCACTTCAACTTCTGCTCCTTATTCAATCTGGCACCCTTAATTAAACTCATCAACTTTGTACCACTGCTATTCTTATTCTTGGTTACTTTATAGTAAAATTTCTCACCTTTCTGAAGCACTTTTTTTATTTTTGCATGACGGGGTATGCTGAGCAATTCAGCCCCATAATCAATGCAAACTATTTTAAGCCAAAACAAGCAGGGTTATCATTTACACAAAACCACATCTCATGCAAATTTTTTTTCATTTTTGACACGATGCAACAACATGTAATGGACCATCTGTCTATTGAACTTGTAATATTCCTTAAATGTCCAAAACAAATACCTTTAAAGTCATTATAAATTTTTTCTTGAAGTAAAATATTTCTAAAATCATGATAAAGAGTGATTCTTGCTCTCACAGAAATTTTCGCTGGAAAAGATCCTAACTCATCCCTACATGTAGTTAGATTATAGGACTTACCAGAGATTTCTCTTGCACAAGTTGGCAAGGACAGAGGATCATCATCCTCATCTCCAGTATCTCGGCTATCTCTACTAGTCTCCTCATCTCCACTGTCAGTGTTTTCTTCACTAGACTCAACATCATCAGTAGCTTGGGCACTACTGTCCTCATAGTTGTAGATTTCATCCATAGTATCAGAATCCGAGTTAGACTTGGGTTTTTCACCTATAATTTTTTTCTTTTTTGAAGATCTTGAAACTTCTTCTGCCTTTCTTTTCTTGTTTTTAGAAGGCTTATGAACAGATCGTTTAACAATCCCACCTCCAGTTTTAGCCATAATCAGAGTAAACCTCCAATAAAACATGTAAAATAAATAGCAGATCCAACAAAAATCAACTATGCGATTGACAGAAACGCCGCTAAAGTCAATCAAAGTTTAGGCGATCTAACAAAAGAGGGCAATGAAAAATACTACACTTCGTGTAATAACAAATGTAATGAGAAAAAACAAGACCAGCAAAAGCAAACAAATACAACGGAGAAAAACAACAATCCACAACAAAAGCCAAAATTTCAAAATCAATAGGCGAGATAAACATAATTTTTTTAAAAAAAATAAGCAACCAAATAGGGTCAAATATTTATGTCAAACAAAAACTCATTAGAGACCACAAATATTCATGGAATACAGCGAAAAAATTTCATCCTAAACAAGAACATGAAGAAAAACCATCCAGAAAAAGGGTTTATTGAATCATTACACTACTATAACAAAATAAACAACCAAATACGGCTAAAAATTAACGAAAAATACCATTATAGAAGATTCAACTTACCAAATATGAAAGCTTTGAACTTGGGGAAATGGTTGAATAAGCTTTACCAAAGATGAAGATTTAAGAGAAGTCGGTGAATAAGCTTTACCAAAGTTTAGGATGATGAAAAGGTTGAATAAGTTAATGGAAGAGAAGTCGGTGAAAGGGTTGATTATAATCGTTTCATCTTTCAAGAATAGAAGATGTTCTTGAAAGATGAAAAGTCTTGCACTTGGAGAAGAAGAAACGTCGGAACATAAACAAGGACAGAGATTCAAAAAATATTTGCCTCGATTTTCATCAAATAATAATATTTTTAAAAATGTATTGGGATTACAATATATTTTTGTAAAGATATATATTTTCCCAAGTTTTAAAAACAATAAACAAGCTCATGACCCCACATTCACAAATATACCCCAAGTTTTAAAAAGGCCAAAGAGACCCATGACCCCACACTTTTTCCTTTTTTAAAAGCCCAACCCTAGAAAATAAACCAAAAATAAATTAAGTGGGTATAGAGTAATATAAGTTATTAAGGTGTCCCCAATTCCAATTCTTCTCGGGAGACATATATATGGAATCCCACCCTTAAAAAGTCAACGAAAGTACTTTATCCCAAATTGGGAACCTCTTTCTATAACAAATATGGTTTTGGATACGATGAGTCTAGTGACGATTATAAAGCTGTATTTGTGGATTATTGTCGTAATTCTTACAATGATGATGTGTAGAACATGAAGACTGTGATCAATATTTACAGTTTGAGGACTGACTCTTGGACAATACTCCATGACGAGCTTTAGGTCATCTTTCTACTAAATCATTCGGGTAAATTTGTTAACGGGGAGATTTATTGGGCAGCATCTACTCGTATTGGTAATTACAATGTGAACAACATCATTTCTTTTTATATAGCAGATGAGACATGGGGAAGCTTGGAGCTTCCCGATTGAGGAGAAGTTAATTCTAAATTCAAACTCGGGGTTGTGGGAAGTGACCTCTCTGTGATGTATACATGTTATCTAGGTACTACGACTTCTGATGTCTGGATTTGGAAAGATTGTAGTCCATCATGGATGAAACTATTCACCATCTAATATCCTCAAAATACTGTGCTAGTTATGTTTTCTGCACCCATTTTCACATTTTCTATACACCTTAGCCAGTCAGAAAGGGTAACATTTTACTTTCGCTTCCGGGATTAATCATGATATTTGATGGTTCAACTAAACTACTAGAGCACACTGCTGATGTTGAGGGATGCAATCCTGTAGAAACCTACGCAGAAAGCATTGTTAATCCCCTAAAGATATCCGGTAAGAGTTTTGCTTAGTTTAATATATATATGAATCCATACATCATATATTCTTGTACAGTTTGTAGTTCTTGTAACCATTTCTAGATTTGTGCGTTGCACGTAGTCCTCTATCGTCAATTATTATAGTATTTGTATTCTAAAGCAATAAATCTAGAGCTTAACTTTTTTAGAAAAATTTCGAGGGATACAACCTTAACTCATTTTGTACTATTGTATTTCAGGAAGTGGAAGCTATTGTTGACTCATTAGTACTTGATGACTACACAGATCGAAGAATTGTTATGGTCTGTTTTCTTTTTCTATCCCGTTATCTTTAGTATCAGATTTGTAGTTCAATCTTGTATAATTAGATATTTGAAGCAAATGGATATCATAGATTATTTCGACTTGTGGATTGTTCCCTGCTTTTCAGGGTAAAAGACTATAATTAGATCTGTCAATTAAACTTAGCAATTATGGAAATGCTCCAGATCAAAGATTTTAGGCGATACTTCTCAATCCCATTGTACTACAAATATCTACTTCTATACAAATTAGGATTTATGTTTATGTACGAACGCCCAAAATAATTTATTTTATAAATTAAAATTGTAAAAATATTTATCATATCATCTTACTTATTCTAGAAGTAGGAAGCCCCATATTTGATGGCCAAGTTAAATGACATATTTATGTATTAAGTCAATTTGGATTGATGCATAAATAGTAAATTAATAAAATTGTCCTTTCTTATTTATGATCTTTTAAGGAAAAACAATTAATACACTCCTTCTATTTCATACATTCAAATTAACTAGAGCTAAGATATAGAAATACATTAAAGCTATTTATGAAATTATCCATTACACATCTGAATATGCGGGGATCAAGGGCCAACCCAAAGAGAGATGAACCCCTTTAATAGAAAAATACTAATATTATTTCTACATGATTAAAATTATTCTAAATATATACATAATAGATATTGGATCATATTGAATCTCTTTAAATTCTTCCTTATCTTATTTTGTTGAAGGAATATAAATATATGAGTCAGACAGAGTCATTTTAAGAGAACATAATTTTAGACTCAAATCCTACTTCACTGATTTTCTACTTCCTCACTTCAGAGAAAAACATTCTACCATGTTTTCATTTCTTGCTTTTCGGGATTGAATTAATCAGACTGTTCTATTAAAATCAATTCTCTCATGGTATCATTTCATTTTCACTAAAAATCATGATTTGATACTCGCAAATGAAATCATAACAGACATTCTCATAAGGCTGCCCATAGAGTCTCTCTTGAAATGTATGTGTGTGTCGAAATCATGGCATCAACTCATATCTAACCCCGATTTTGTGAATACCCATCTCAAATTAAAAAAACATCATATAGTTCTATTTCCAGGCATCTTTGAAAATATCAAGTTTTGTTCAATCCCTCCTTTGTTTAACAAACAACTCACTCAAGAGCTATTTCACATGGATCCTCCCTGTTCACCACCTTTCTTTGTAGGTTCTGTCAATGGGTTGATTTGTCTTTTCAATCGAAGAAGGGATACATATATATCTCTGTGCTTGCCGGTATCTTTCGTTCTTCCGGCCAAGACCAATTCCACCAGTAGTTCCGCAACTACTACCGTGGTTGTTACCAACTGGAAACAAACAACCTTACTAAGAAAGGTGCTTGTTGAGTAAGGCAGGCTTTCGAGCCCAAGCCCCTTGTATAGGTTGGGCGCGCTCAACCCCACCATTAGGACATCTAAAAAATTACTTAAGTCATCGTGGGGTACCTTTTGCTATACCAAATATGGTTTTGGATACGATCACTCACAAGATGATTATAAAGCTCTATTTATTGATCATTGTGGTAATTCTTACAATGGTGAGTTTTTCAACACGAGGGTTGTTGTCAATATTTACAGTTTGAGAACTGATTCTTGGACAACCTGCATCTATGGGTATTCATGATTACAATGTGTGCAACATCATTTCATTTGATGTAGCAGACGAGACATAGGGAAGCTTGGAGCTTTCCATTTGTGGAGAAGAAGTTTTTAATATCAAACTGGAGTTGTGGGAAGTGACCTTTCTGTGCTTTATACTTGTAATCCAGGTACTACTTCTGATGTCTGGATTTTGAAAGATTCTAGAGTTAATGTATCATGGATGAAACGATTCACCATCGAATATCCTCAATATGTTGTGTTGTATGGATTTGATTCACCCATTTTCACATTTTCTATATACCTTTGCCTGTCAGATAAGGGTGACATTTTACTCTTGATTCCCAGAAAAATCATGATATTTGATGGTTCAACTAAAAAATTCAAGCACACTGCTTTTGTTAAGGAATGCAATACTGCAGAAATCTATGCAGAAAGCATTGTTAATCCCCTAACAATATCCGGTAAGAGTTCTACTTAGTTTAAAATGTATATGAATCCATACATCATATTTTCTTGTATAGCTTGTACATCTTGTAAGCATTTTTAGAGTTGTGCATTGCACGTAGTCCTCTATCGTCAATTATTATAATACTTGTATTCTAAAGCAATAAATGTGGAGCAATGTACATGTTTCAAAAGCAGTTGTTTGAATTGTTAAGTTTTTATATTGGAAATAGATTTGGATTTTGTAATAAGTTGATGTGGTCTACGACACCTTTCACCAATTTCGTGTGAGTGTGTTCATATATAGCATCCTTCCATGTATTTAGAATCATTGACTATTAAATTATCTACTAAAAAATTAAATACAATATGTACCAACTAAAAGTAAAATCACTATAAGTTACCTAGCGTAATCCGACAACAAAATTAATATTTCTTAATTTGAGTGTACTTTCCTCTTATTGACATACCACTTGGTTGCGTAGCTACTATTTTCAGCTAGAATTAAGAGTGAGTAACATCTATATAATCCATCTTTGCATTGAGCCAACAATAACAACATACCCAGTATAGTACCATAACTAGGTATGAGGAGGACAAATTGTACTCAGACTTACTCCTACCTCGTGGAGATAGAAAAACTGTTTTATAACTTACAATTCCGCATGATAAGTTTTTAGGGTAAAATAAATATGGTATCTCCAATAGGGAAGTTTTCGACTTTGAGGCAAGCTTCTCAAGGGAATGCATGCTGATGAAACAAACTCAGTTATTCTATGTACATCTTTATAATTACCCAAGTTACTAGTATGATAACTATTCCATTAACCGTGTTGCTATGAACACAAACGAGCCAGATGCGAATTTACATGACTTTGTCACTTTATTATTTTCCACGCGTAATATTATTATGATTACTTTGATATTATCTGCTCATCGAGGCTTAAACGAGAAAAGATTTGACTCTTGATCTCCCATATTTTTCACTATTACCCTTTGTAAAATCATAAAACAAAATTGGTTCAAATCGGGCCGCAACTCATTTATTATAAAACAAAACAACGAAAACAACCTACACGAGCCCAAAAGTGACTCGAGTGCAAAATGAAAAAGGAACAAACAAAAAGGAAAAGAAAGAAGGAGAAAGAACCATACAAAATCTAAGGCCCGGATGGGACTATCCGATCTTCATCAACTCAGCTTGCCAAAAGCTTCCATGCCCTTCCATGGCCTCTTTCTCGTCTAAGATTCATTCATCTCCTTGAGCTTGAGTGACTTCCATGTAGACATTTAAAACTCTCACAAATGTCATGGAATCAATCTCATAGAAGACTTTTTCGGCTCAAAGATTGAGAAGGCAAAAATAGATCGAGAAAATGACCAGAATCATTTGAGAAATAGTCACGACAGTATCAGTATCATCGTCCATACTCGTCCATTGTGTACGAAATGAGTTCCAAAGGAACTAATACCACTGTATACAAATAATACAGTCTCAAAAGAACAAGTATGAACTAAACCATCTCTCAATGTTTACCTAACATAAATTCCTTGTAAATGTTCCTATTTCTGTTGGTATATATCTTCTCAGTTTCGTTCTGAGTTGTTTGTATGTACAATAAAACCTTTATTTTGTACTTTCTTAATGCGCAAATTGGGGATTTTGCATTTTTCCAATTGAAGAATAGCTTGAGCCTGAAGTGGTAATTATTGAACCTGATTGTATGTTTTTGTAATTGTATCTGTACCTGCAAAATGAACAACTTTATTAGTTAAACAATCCGCCAATTTGTTCCATTCTCTATAGATACTATCTAGATCTCATTTAAAATTATTCTAAATATATATAATAGGCACTAGATCACATTTAAAATTATCCTAAATATATATAATAGATACTAGCTAGATCACATTTAAAATTGTTCTAAATATATATATAATATATATTAGATCACATTTAAAATTATTCTAAATATATATAACATATATTAGATCACACTTAGAATTATTCTAAATATATATAACATATATCAAATCACATTTAAAATCATTCTAAATATATTTAGTATTCCATCATCTTTTAATTAGGTTTAGCAGTCTATATATAAGTCAAGAGCCATTGGAAAAACAAAAATACTACTCCTCTTTCACCCCTCACTCTCTGCTCTGTTTTCACTCTCTTGCTCGCAACAACTCACTCAAGAACTATTTCAAATGGATCCTCCATGTTCACCACCTTTCTTTGTGGGTTCGGTCAATGGGCTGATTTGTCTTTTTAATCGGAGAAGGGATACATATATATGGAACCCCACCATTAAGAAGTCTAAGAAATTACTTAAGTCATCGTGGGGTACCTCTCGCTATAACAAATATGGTTTTGGATACGATGAATCACGTAACGATTATAAAGCCCTATTTATTGATCATTGTGGTAATTCTTGCAATGGTAAGTTGTCCAACCTAAGGGTTGTTGTCAATATTTACAGTTTGAGAACTGATTCTTGGACAACACTCCATGGCAAACTTCAGGGAATCTTTCTATTAAATTATTCAGGTAAATTTATCAATGGGAAGATTTATTGGGCTGCATCTACGGGTATTCATGATTACAATGTGCGCAACATCATTTCATTTGATGTAGCAGACGAGACATGGGGAAGCTTAGAGCTTCCCATTTGTGGAGAAGAAGTTTTTAATATCAAACTGGGAATTGTGGAAAGTGAACTTTCTGTGCTCTATACTTGTAAGCCAGGTACTACCTCTGATGTCTGGATTTTGAAAGATCGCAGAGTTAATGTATCATGCATGAACCAGTTCACCACCGAATATCCTCAATATGCTGTATTGTATGGGTTTGATTCACCCATTTTCACATTTTCTATATACCTTTGCCTGTCAGATAAGGGTGATATTTTACTCTTGATTCCCGGAAAAATCATGATATTTGATGGTTCAACTAAAAAATTCAAGCACACTGCTATTGTTAAGGAATGCAATACTGCAGAAATCCATGGAGAAATCATTGTTAATCCCCTAACAATATCCTGTAAGAGTTCTGCTTAGTTTAAAATATATATGAATCCATACATCATATTTTCTTGTTAGCATTTCTAGATTCGTGCAATATTTGTATTCAAAAGCATTTGTTTGAATTATTAAGATTTTATTGGAAATATATTTGGATTTTGTAATATGTTAATGTGCTCTATTACACCTTTTACCAATTTCGTGTGAGTGTGTGTATATAACATCCTTCTATCATTGAACACTAAATTACTTATCTGCTAAAAAACTAAATACAATATGCAACAACTATGCTAAAAAGACACAATAAAAAAGGAAAAAGGAAGTGCACATGTATTCAAGACAAGCTATTGTTTCTATATCTTGATCCAAGATAATTTATAGACGAGATGATTTTTTTATCCTCCGTTCTTCATTAATAAATAAAAGAACCTTCGAATAGAGGAGATATCATTCCTCACAAAATACTAAAAGTAAAATCACTATAAGTTACCTAGTGTAATCTGACAAGAAAATTAATATTCCTTAATTTGAGCTTACTTAATTTCCTCGTATTGACTTGGTTGTCTAGCTACTACTTTTAGCTACAATTAAGAGTGAATTATATCCAGATAATCCATCTTCACATTGAGCCAACAATAACAACAAACCCAACATAGTAGCATAATGAGGTAGATCAGGAGGACAGAGTGTACTCAGACTTATTTTTACCTAATGGAGATAGAAAGACTATTTTTACGACTTACAATTCCACATGACAAGTTTTTAGTGTAAAATAAATGTGGTATCTCCAATAGGGAAGTCTTCGACTTTGAGGCAAGCTTCTCAAGGGAATGCTTGCTGATGAAACTCAGTTCTTCTATCCATTAACCGTGTTGCTATGAACGCAAACGAGCCAGATGCGAATTCACATGACTTTGTCACAATATTATTTTCCACGCAAAATATTATTATGCTTACTTTGATATTATCTGCTTGTCGAGGCTTAGATGAGAAGATATTTGACTCTTGAAATCATAAATTTAGCTTTGCAAATTGTGTAATTTATCTCCTAGAAAACACAAAACTCCATTCAAGGAAAAGGCAAAAGTGGAAATTTTTTCTAACATTTATCTTGAACTTTGAATTTTAAAATTATTCTAAATATATATAATAGATATTAGATCACATTTAAAATTATTCTAAATATATTCATTATTCCATCCTCTTTTAATTAGGTTTGGTAGTCTCTTATTTTATTTGACGTCCTGACACCTTTTAATATATAAGTGAGAGCCGTTGGAAAAACAAAAATACTACTCTGCCTCACTGTCTGCTCTATTTTTCACTCTCTGTTTCGCCATATTTTCGTTTCTTTCATTTCGGGATTGGATTTATCAGACCCTTCTATTCAAGTTCCTTCTCTCATGGTATCGTTTCATTTTCACTACTCCTATTTCTACAACAACTGAAAACATAATCCCAAATGAAATCCTTATAGACATTCTTTTATGGCTGCCCGCAGAGTCTCTATTAAGATTTACATCCGTTTTGAAATCGTGGAATCAACAAATCTCTAGCCCTCATTTTGTGAATACGCATCTGAAATAGCAACCAATGATAAAAAAATCAGAAACCGTGGTATTATATTTGAAAACCTCCAGTTTTGTCATCTCCCTCCTCTGTTTAACAAACGACAAGTAACTGATGAGGTAGATTCACATGGATCCTCCAAATTTATCAGCTTCATTTATCGGATCTGTTAATGGACTCATCTGTCTTTGCAATGACGGATTGGAGACGTATATATGGAACCCAAGTATTAGAAAGTAAAAGAAAATACATGATTCGACATTGCGTACCTCTTCCAATACAAAATTTGGTTTTGGATATGACGAGTCACATGACGATTATAAAGCTTTATTCATCAATTATTCTAGTCTTTGTTACTATGATAGTATGTGCAACCAGACGGTTCAACCAGACGACTAAAGCAAAGTGTTTATGTGGAGGGATTTGTTGATGATGGAGGATGCGATGCTATAGAAATCTATGTAGAAAGCATTGTCAATCCCCTGACGATAGAGACCGTCAATAGACTTGTAGAAGATGGTGGAATGAGAAAGGGATTTGATATTGTCCCTGAAAGAAGAGAGTTATGATCACATTCTATCTATTGTTCACTAATGATGCTACCATTGGTTAGACAATTTCTATACCATATTGAATAACTGTAATGGCATAAAACTCTGTCAACGTGGTGTTAGCCTAATTTGGTAGTGATAGTGACCGAGCCTTAAAACCAACTACGCATACTCTTGACAATGTCTTGGTGAATTATTCATGTAATACTTTTCACTTATGCCCCCCAAAAAGAAAAAAAAAGGAAAGAAAAAGAACAGAACTGATGTGTATGTATGGAAATTGTGGTGACTTAGATGTCAGTTAAGGACTTCAGCTGAATGTATCTGTTCATTTTCATTGCTAAACAGTTAACGAACATCCGTTTACATAGAGAAATAATTTGCTCGCATTTTGTATCCTTTATTACTAGTCATGTGTTCAAATTTTGTCAGATGTAACCATAACTTGTTTTCTGTTATTGAATTTCAGGAAATGCTAATGTTGAACACTCATTGATCTCTTCTTGCTGACTGCATGGATTGAAGCGATGAAGCCATGACATATCTGTATTTGATGTTTATTTTGATACATTGCTGATCTTTCTTGCTTGCCAAGTTGAACAATGATCTGTTTTGCCTTCTCCATTGTGTCTGTTGTATTCAGTACCAGAATTGTAATACTATCTTGTTACCAGATTTATAATCGTGTTAAAAACTTGGTTTTGTATAAGTCTTTTGTTGTATAATTAGATATTTGAATGTCTCTATAATGTGAAGAGAACTCAATATTGTTGAGTAATGGAATGAAACAAGTCCAAATGAATCAAGATATAGATATCAGAATGAACCCAACTCCTGTATTTATGTATGTTGTATTTTGTATGAGCAAGTTTTATCAGGGTTACTATATGTATTAGGAGGATGTGGTGTGCTGGTTTAGTCTCTCCATTTTGTGCTGAATCTTTCTGTAACATTCGACAAGTCCCATTTTTCTCGCCGAACTGGTCGGTGAGTTTTCCTGCAACTTTTTGAAAATTCTATTTCACTAACCCTTTTCGACCTCATGTGTTTTATTTGTGTTGTTCTACATAAATGGCTAGACCAAAGATTCCCATACGAGGTCCAGCACTCTAAAAGAAGGCCAATGGGGTTGTTATTGCAGCAGAGTTGCACCTCCCCGAGCTACTCATCCTAAACCTATTCTATAGAATGTTAAGGGAAAGGGAAGAAGCAGGTGGTAGCAAGTCCCAGTTCGAATTCGAGTTCATCAGATAATTTGAGCATCAACTCCACCAATCTTACTTCCTCTAGGTTTGAGGGTGAGGAAGTTGTGGGGTCGAGGACTCCTATTCACACACCGACAACTGAGGGAGACTTTCTAAAGAAGAAGCGTTAGGAACTGCATTCTAAAATAGTTCATGATCCATTGGCACGATTTCCAGCACCTACAGTAGCATAGACACCTCAAGTGCCTTCGGTCCCAACACATCCTTCTTGGTCCATGAACTGATTAAAGGCCGCAGGCTTGCAGACAATTCTTGAAGAGAAGTGGTTGTCTACGGATGGTATGGTGGACAGGTATCCAGTTGTGTGGGAGACGTTGCGTTTCCACAAATTCCAATAGTTTACAAAACCTCAAAATCCATATGTACCTTCATGGGTTTAAGAATTTTACGAGGTCTATGCAAAGTTGATCCCGAAAGGGGAAAATAAAGCTGGGTTGATGGCACCGGTAGACTACGTAGAGGTGCGGGGTAAGAAGGTAATGTGTTGTGAAAATGATATTATTGATGTGTTGGACTACACTACGCAGTATCCACTCTTTGTCTGATAGGGTCAAAACTAAGACATTAGAAGATTTGAAGGGGTAGTTGGCCCCGTTGTTGAGTGATGTGATACGCTCAAATTATACCTCCCTACAGAAGTATAAGTGATCGTTATCAAGTAAAGAACCCAAATTATAGGTTGGGATCGATCCCACGAGGAAAATGGTTTAGACTTTACTTTAACCAACAATTATATTCAATTAGTCAAATTACTTCCAGAAACATGTAATTAAAGGGGGGGTTTGTTTGTGTGAAACAAATAGTAACAATTTAATAAGTAATAAGTAATCAAAACTCAACTTTGGTTGTTATCAAGATAATAGAAATAACTAGGGTATACGTGTTCCCAACAAGCTCATAACGCAGTAATCCTAGTAACAACAATCCTTTCCTAGTGTATTACATGCAAAGTGATGAGTAAGGTATCTCTAAATCCTTGGTCCGGCATCTAGAGAATTTCACCCCACACCTTGGTCTGGCTACGTGTGTATAATTTACTAACCCTTACCTTTACCTCATATTAGACATCATAATCGATGTTTTGCTTAGTTATTACATCGCACCAATCAACACTAGCCTATTAGATAGTATCACACTAAATCTATGTTGATAATTCTTTTCTTGTTGATTACCTCCTTGGTCCGGAAAGTAGCAACAAGGCGAGTTCTAACGCGTGCACTCATTAAAAAGACTTCTAAACGAAAGAATTATCAATGCATGCAAAACACTATTCAAGAATTGCTTATGCACTATTCATACTTTGTTAATCGCTCATGGTTCCCACAACCCTAGTTGTGGATTTAGTTACCCATATTAGCAAGAACACACTTCATAGTTTTAGATGAAGAAATCATGAACTTACGTAAAGAGAATAATAAATCCAGAAATTCAACTTGAATTGCAAAACCAAAATCTTCAAAACGCACTTAGGAAATCAATAATTGCTAGAGTTGCAAATTAATCTCCAAAACGACAAAGTAAAACTAGAATAATAATGTCTAACCCCCAAAAATGAGGTTTACATGCCATATTTATAGAAAACAAATCCTAAATTAAAAGGGAAACAAATTAAGGAAAGTTTGTTCAGGCACGCGTCTTCATTCCACGAGACTGACTTACGGACCATCGATGGATCTACGGTCTGTAAGTCCCTTCCGTCAGCCAGGACTTAGAAAATATTTTAGCTTCCAAAAATCAGCTTCTCTGAAGCAAACGACGGACTTACAGTACGGACCGTAGATCGATCTACGGTCCGTCAATCCCCTTCGTAGCTTCACACTTGGAATCTTCAAAAATTAGAGAACTAAGAACTAAAACACTAAAACACCTACCTAAATTTAGATAAAAGACACAATTTAAACAGAGAAAGCTAAACTACTAAATGGTAAACAGAACCCTGTCGTTGGCTAGATTGTACATCTTGGGTTGCCTCCTAAGCAGCACTTAATTTAACGTCGCGGCACGACGCGGGCGCCTTGATTACTTAGACTTCATCAAGATTGTAGGCCTCAATCACTTCTTGCATAGTTTCAGCATTGCCTAGATAGACCTTGATCCTTATCTTGTTTACCACGAACCATGCTCCATCCTTATTTTCAAGCTCAACCGCTCCGTGAGGGAGCACTTTTGCGAGCCCGGTCCATTTGGACTTGAGTTTGCCTGGAAACGGGTGCAACCTAGAGTTGAATAGCAGCACCAGATCACCGACCACAAATTCTCGCTTTTCAATTCTTTGATCATGATACCTCTTCATCTTCTCTTTGTACAAGGCTGAACTTTAATAAGCTTTTAGGCGAAACTCATCAAGCATATTCAAGTCAGTCATCCTTTGATTAGATGCGGCGCCCCAATCTTAATTTAACTTCTTCATTGCTCACATAGCCTTATGCTCTAGCTCTACTGGTAAATGACAAGACTTCCCATATACAATTTGGTAAGAAGACATACCTATGGGGGTCTTGTATGCAGTGGATATGCCTATAGAGCATCATCAAGCTTCCTTGACCAATCCGTTCTATTAGCATTCACAGTCTTTGCCAATATCTGTTTGATCTCTCTGTTGGATACTTCAACTTGACCGCTAGTCTGTGGATGGTAAGGAGTGGCTACATTGTGACGGACACCATATTTCTCAAGTAGTACCTTGAACAACTTATTACAAAAGTGAGAACCTCCATCACTAATAATAGCCCTCGGTGTACCAAATCTGGAGAAGATATTCTTTTTCAAGAATGCGGTGACACTTTTACCTTCATTGTTGGAGAGCGCAACTGCTTCTACCCAGTTCGATACATAATCAACCGCAACAAGAATATACTTCATCCCATATGAACTCACAAATGGACCCATAAAATCAATGCCCCATACATCAGACAACTCTATCACTAATATAAGATTCATTGGGAGCTCTTGCCTCTTTGAAATCCCTCGTTCTCTTTGGCAACGATCGCACGACTTGGCGAAATCATGAACATCTTGGTGGATGGTAGGCCAGTAGTACCCACATTGCAAAATCTTATGTGCAGTCCGAATACCACTATGATGCCCACTAACGGGTGATGAATGACATGCTTCAAGTACACTTAACATCTCAACCTCGGGCACACATCGACGAATAATCCCATCAGCACAACTATGATACAAGTAAGGCTGATCCCAAAAAAATCTCTTCACATCATGCATAAACTTTTTCCTTTGGTGAAAAGAAAAATCGGGGGGCACAATATCGCTTGCCAAATAATTAGCAAAGTCTGCGAACCAAGGAATCAAGTCATGAGAAGCAGGCAATACCTGTTCATCTGGAAAAGTATCATTAATTTCAGCCCTATCTCCAAGCTTTAGCATAGCCTCTTCCTCTAATCTGGACAAGTGATCGGCAACTTGATTTTCGGTCCCCTTTCTATCTTTTACTACAAAATCAAACTCTTGCAGCAACAATACCCATCTAATCAATCTCGGTTTTTCATCCTTTTTCGCCATCAAATACCTCAATGCAGAATGGTCAGTATGCACTATGACCTTAGAACTAAGCAAGTAGGATCGAAATTTTTTGAATGCGAAAACCACCGCAGGAAGTTCTTGTTCGATCACAATATAGTTCTTCTGTGCCACATTTAGAGCTTTGCTAGCATAGCAAATAGGGTGAAGAATTTTCTCTTGCCTTTGTCCCAATACTACACCAAGCGCCAATCCACTCGCATCGCACATTACCTCAAACAGTTGTCCCCAATTCGGTGAAATAATGATTGGTGCTGTAACCAACTTCTTCTTCAACTCTTCAAATGCTCTAAGACAATCATCATCAAAATAGAACTTACACTCCTTCTCGAGCAGTTTGCACAACGGATGTGCAATTTTTGAGAAATCTTTGATGAATCTCCTATAAAAACCTGCATGCCCAAGAAAACTTCTAACACCTTTTACAAAAATGGGTGGTGGAAGCTTTTCAATTACCTCAACTTTAGCTCTATCAACCTCAATACCTTTCTCTGAAATTCGATGACCCAACACTATACCTTCTTTCACTATGAAATGACACTTCTTCCAATTCAGCACCAAGTTGCAGTCTTCACACCTTTTAAACACCTCGGCCAGATGATCTAGACAATGATTAAAAGAATCACCTACAACTGAAAAATCATCCATGAACACTTCAATAGTGTCCTCCACCATATCAGAAAATATCGACATCATACACCACTGGAAGGTTGCTGGAGCATTGCACAACCCGAATGACATCCGTTTGAAAGCAAAAGTCCCATATGGGCAAGTGAAAGTGGTCTTCTCTTGGTCTTATGGAGCTATAGAAATTTGATTATAGCCCGAATACCCATCAAGAAAACAATACCAACCCTTTCCTGCAAGTTTATCCAATATTTGGTCCATGAATGGCATAGAAAAGTGGTCCTTTTCTGTCCATGTATTCAACTTCCAATAAGCCATACAAACTCTCCATCCAGTAACGAGCCTCATTGGAACAAACTCATTTCTTTCATTTGGAACCACAGTCATACCTCCCTTTTTAGGCACACATTGCACAGGACATACCCAACTACTAGTTGCAATGAGATAAATAACTCCCGCATCCAGCCACTTGATGATCTCCTTTTTAACTACCTCTTGCATATAAGGATTTAATCCTCTCTGGTGCTCAATATTGGGCTTATGATCTGGCATGAGTTGGATTTTGTGAGAATAAATACCGGGGGAATCCCAATAATATCTACAATAGTCCACCCAATAGCTCGCTTGAACCTCTTTAACATCGTCACCAAGCACTCTACTTGCCTTGCATTCAAATCTACTACAATGATGACCGGCAAAGTACTCTTTTCGCCCAAGTATACATACTTCAAGTGTGGTGGTAGAGCCTTAAGCTCCAATTTCGGTGCCTCCACAATAGATGGTCTTGTGGGTGGGGACTCGCGATTCTTCATGTCTAACTTATACTTCTTTGGTTTGGACCGATATTCACACTTGTTGAGTGCTGCTACCAACTCATTATACTCTTCAATACCATCACTGTCGAAATTCATCATAATTGCTGCTAGTGCCTCAACACCTAGTCGCTCTTCAATTTGCACTTCTGACCCACTCTCCACTCTGTAAGTTATAGCAGATACTATTTGGAGCTCACCATTCTGCTTCATGGACCTACAGATGTTGAAAGTTACTTCTTCATTGTTCAGTCTGAACTTCATCTGCCCCTTTTCCACATCAACCAACACATGCCCTGTGGCAAGAAATGGTCTCCCAAGGATGATGGGAACCTCAAAATCGACCTCACAGTCAAGAATCACAAAATCCGCCGAAAAGATGAAAGACTCTACTTTTACTAGCACGTCATGGAGTACACCAATGGGCCTTTTCACAGTTCGATCGGCCATTAGTAACCGCATTGCAGTGGGTTTTGGGTCCCCTAGACCCAATTTCTTGTAAATAGACTAGGGCATGAGGTTAATTCTAGCACCAAGATCACACAATGCCTTAGCAAAGTGTAACAACCCTATAGTACATGGGATCGTGAAAGCACCAGGGTCTTTTTTTTTCTGCACCAGAGATCTTGTAGCAATAGCGCTACAATGCTGCAATCTATCATCATCTTCAAAACTCACAGACCTTTTCTTTGTCACCATATCTTTCATAAACTTTGCATACCCAGGCATTTGCTCCAAGGCTTCTATCAAAGGGACATTGATAGAAAGCTATTTCAACATAGTAATAAACCTACGATATTTACCATATTCAGTCTTCTTCACTAACCTTTATGGAAAAGGTGGTGGAGGTCTAGGTATGAGGACCACTTTCTGAGATATCTCCGTTTCTTGCTCTGTCGCAGTCTCAGACTCTTCTCTAACTTCCACCACATCATCTTCTTTTCTAATCTCAGTATCCACCACAGATGGCATAGGTGGATCTATGGTTTGCTTACTCCCTCGAGTAGTTATTGCCATACAATGACCATCATTCTTTGGATTCTGGATGGTGTTGCTAGGAAGAGTGCCAGGTTGACGTGGGTTCACTGTAGTAGACAACTGAGTCATCTGCTGCTCTAGATGCTTAATTTACACTGCATGGACATCAACCTTTTGACCAATACCAAACAAGTCGTTTCTCATCTCCTTCACATTCTGATCAGTTGCATCAAAGCTTCTTATTATCTTCTGTATCATAGCTTCAATACGCGCCATATTACCCTAAGCTTCCCTAGCACCAACTTTTTTATCTTGAGGGGGAACATAGGGTCCAACCCGATCATTTCTTTTGCCATAGTTGTTCTTGTTGTAGTTGTTGTCGCGATTGAAGTTCCCATCCCGGACGTAGTGACCTTCTCAGTTGTAATTTCCATAGTTTCGACCTTGATTCCCTTGACCTTGGCACCAATTTTCCATGTTGGATCCTTGGGCATTTGGTCGGAAACCCCTCGTCTGATCATTCACAACATAAGTATCCTCTTCATAGTAACACTCCTCAACTGGTGGTGGCGTTCTAGTTAAGTAGTTCACAACATTTACCTTATCTGCTCCTCCGCTCACATGCTTCGGTACCAACCCCAACTCTGTCCTCATCTGGGCCACGTCCTCACGAATATCATCTGCAGAATTGGTAGTTGTATTATGAACAACAAATGTCTTTCTCGCAGTATCTGACCTCCTAGTGCTCCATGCCTTATTGTTGCGAGAGATCCTCTCTAGTTTTTCAGCAATCTGTGCATATGTACAATCACCATATGAACCTCCAGCAATAGTGTCAAGTACTGCTTTATTGTTATCATCCTGTCCTCGATAGAAATATTCCTTCAGCGACTCATCATCAATACGGTGATTTGGAACACCCCTTACGAATGCTGTGAATCTGTCCCAAGAGCTGCTCACAGACTCTCCAGGTAATGCTACACAGTTGTTGACCCTATCCTTGTGATTACGCTTCTTGGACACTGGATAGTACTTCGCTCGGAACACCTCTGCTAGTTGGTCCCATGTAAATATTGAGTTATAAGGAAGCTCAGTGAACCATATTGCAACATCGCCTGTGAGTGACAGAGGAAACACTTATAATCCAATGACATCCAGATCCAAGTCTGGTCTACCTACACAACATTTGCAAACCACCCTTAGCTTGGCTAAGTGAGCATGTGGATCTTCCGATGGCGATCCTGAGAATAAGCCTCTTGCTGTAAGCATCTGCATCAAACTACTAGTCACCACAAATGTGTGCCCTGGAGGTAGAGGGGGTAAAACAATAGGCCCATCAGAGTCTTCAATATTCATGTTGCCCCGATAGTTGTCATGTTGTCGTGGGCCTAGTGGATCTTGCGCCCTCAACGCATCCCCCACTTGATTTTCAGGTGGAACCTGGTTGTCCCTACCAACTACCCTCTGTTGTTGTAACTCAACTGCATCATCTACATTTCCTTCGATAGGATCAATTGGACATCTTGGATTGTTCATTCTTCGCAAAGTGCGGTTCAACTTTGGATCGTAAGGAGTAAGTGGTTCACGCTGGCTCCGTGTACTTGGCATACACTAGAGTGAGAACCTAAGAGAGACAAAAACAAAGAGAAAAAGTAAAATTAGGAAATATTTGACTAACATTCAATAATGTAGTTAAAATAAATCTAAAAGCCAAATTCCTCGGCAGCGGCGCCAAAATTTGATACGCTCAAATTACACCTCATACAGAAGTATAAGCGATCGTTATCAAGTAAAGAACCCAACTTGTAGGTTGGGGTCGATCCCACGAGGAAAATGGTTTAGACTTTACTTTAACCTATAATTATATTTAATTAGTCAAATTACTTCGAGAAACAGGTAATTAAAGGGGGGGGGGTTTGTTTGTGTGAAACAAATAGTAAGAATTTAATAAGTAATCAATAATCAAAACTCAACTTTGGTTGTTATCAAGATAAGATAAATAACTAGGGTATACGTGTTCCCCACAAGCTCATAACGTAGTAATCCTAGTAACAACAATCCTTTCCTAGTGTATTACATGCAAAGTGATTAGGTATCTCTAAATCCTTGGTCCGACATCTAGAGAATTTCACCCCGCACCTTGGTCCGGCTACGTGTGTATAATTTACTAACCCTTACCTTTACCTCATATTAGACATCATAATCGATGTTTGACTTAGTTATTACTTCGCACCAATCGACACTAGCCTTTTAGATAGTATCACACTAAATCTATGTTGATAATTCTTTTCTTGTTGATTACCTCCTTGGTCCGGAAAGTAGCAACAAGGCGAGTTCTAACATGTGCACTCATTAAAAAGACTTCTAAACGAAAGAATTATCAATGCATGCAAAACACTATTCAAGAATTGCTTATGTACTATTCATACTTTGTTAATCGCTCATGGTTCCCACAAACCTAGTTGTGGATTTAGTTACCCATATTAGCAAGAACACACTTCATATTTTTAGATGAAGAAATCATGAACTTACGTAAAAAGAATAATAAACCCAGAAATTCAACTTGAATTGCAAAACCAAAATCTTCAAAACGCACTTAGGAAATCAATAATTGCTAGAGTTGCAAATTAATCTCCAAAACGACAAAGTAAAACTAGAATAATAATGTCTAACCCCAAAAAATGAGGTTTACATGCCATATTTATAGAAAACAAATCCTAAATTAAAAGGGAAACAAATTAAGGAAAGTTTGTTCAGGCACGCGTCTTCATTCCACGAGACTGACTTATGGACCGTCGATGGATCTACGGTCCGTAAGTCCCTTCCGTCAGCCAGGACTTAGAAAATATTTTAGCTTCCAAAAATTAGATTCTCTGAAGCAAACGACGGACTTACAGTACAGACCGTAGATCGATCTATGGTCCGTCAATCCCCTCAGTAGCTTCACACTTGGAATCTTCAAAAATCAGGTACTGGAACCCTCGTAGTTTCATTCTACGGATCAATCAGGACGGTCCGTAGATTAATTTATGGACCGTCAATGGCCACCGTGGTTCCACACTTGGTCAGATTTCCTTGATTTGTCATCCATGCCTTGCCTGCTGATCTACGACCATCACCCATAGACCGTCAATGGACCTACGGTCCATAAATCACCTCCGTGAATGCCCTTTTTCTGCATTTCTTTCAGCTATCTCGATACCTCCGCGCCTGAACATCTTTCCTGCAAAATACAATTAAAACACATAAAAACCAATACAAAAAGGCCCTAGCACACACAACTTGTAAGTAAAATGTATTAGAAATACCGTAAACTCACGGTATATCATGATGTCACTCCCTCATGGATAGAGGCAGGGGTTGTGATTGAGAAGGACTTAAATGTTGCTTCTTGATATTGGTTTGGGTTCATCTCTAGCACCTTGATGCCTTCACAAAATGAGTCTATGATCCGGCATCCAAAGGATACATTACTGGTGTGTATTATTGATCAGGAGTGGCTAAATCTCAAGGTTATAATTTCACAAGAGATGGCGATGAGGGCGAAACAAAACCAAACCTCATTGTCATTTCCAGTTCTTATCAGCGATTTGTGCCGTCCAGATGACGTGCCTTTTGTGGAGAAGAGTAATGCTGAGGTGAGTCCTACCTCGTCCACTAATATTTGGAGAATAGAAGCTGAATATACAAAGTATGAGGCTGAGCGGAGAAAGAAAGCCCTGGTAAACACATCCTCAGCTGTGGATGTAGATTCCATAGAGGCCGGCACTACTCAGCCCACTCAAGCAGACGAGCATTTAGGTATACCTACGCTCTCACCTTCTATTTCTCCTTCTGCTACTTCTACTTCCAGTCCCCCATTGATGCCGGTGTGCCATCTATGATTGACCGAGCGATAACTGCGACATTGGGTCCCATTTAGAAGGAGTTGAGAGTACATCGAAAGATGATCATGGCCCATGGGTTGGCATTGGATGCCCTCACTGCTCAGGTTGAGGTATGTAAGACATCTGACTATGGATCTGCAGATGTGACAGCTTTGAAGGTTGATATTATCGGTTTGTGTCGAGATATGGATGAGCTGAAATCCACCAACATATCGATGTTGTGGGGCAATGTAGATGTTCCCAAGGACCCTAGTTTAGATATACTAGCTGTTTCTGAGATCCCTTCGACTACTATGACCGGAGATGCTGCTATAGTTGATGATGATGGAAAGTCCGATGTAGTTGAGACATATAAAGAGGAGCTAGGGGCTCGTGATGAGGAAGTGTTCGAGAATTTAGAGGATCTAGAAAGTGACTTAGTATAGGTGGCTACAAGGGCCTCACTGCGCGACACATCCAAATTGGCCCACAAAGGAGATAGTTGCACAAATCTCCATAGCTGGAGTCGAGCCTGGCACTGGTGCCCAGGTTGAGGCCACCTTAGATGCACAGAGTTCACCTCAGGCCTAGCTTGATAGGGGTATTTTTACTCTCCATCCATTATATTGACTGTTGATACATTTAGTTTGTGTTTTACATTGAGGAAACTGTTTAGTATTTTGGTGGGGTGAGGGTATTTTTATATATCCTCTTAGGTGTATTTTATTTTTATTTCGTTATTTTGGATATTTGGTGTTTTGTTGTCTTTGTTCACTCCATGAATGCTTTAATTGTAAATGTTGACTTTGAATCATTAGTCTCTCTCTTGATTTCTTGATCGTGTAGTGATTGTTGTTATCTTATGCATTTGTGTGTCGGTTACGATCAATACTGATGACTTGAATAGTGCTCATGATGAACGATATGTTTGCGCAAGTCCAACGGGGCAATTTGAGTTGCATAAATCTTATGTGAACTCTTAGCATCTCATTGTGACTAGTTGGATTGTCGATGTGGGTCATGCAATGACCGTTGCACGCGAGCTTAACTTGTAGAGTCATGATCGATGATTGTGTTGAATGCCTTGTATGGTAAGGTTTAATTGAACTATGTACATGGTAATACCTAGAATTTACGTCGTTGGTCCAATCGACTAACTTTGGTGAATGACGGAAATGATCTTAGGCATAAATTTTTGAGAGTGAACCTAATAGTTTTACCTTTGTGTGACCACCTTGTGAGTGTGTGAACCCAGCTAGGCACCATTTGAGCCGAACATTTTCTTTGGACACAAATGGCCTTGTCCTCCCCACCTAAAACCTTCGTGAATCATTGGTTTGTTTGAATAGCCAACTTAGGCCAAATGCCTAAGTTGGGGTGTGGTAAGAATGAGGAAAGAAATCGATCAAGAAGTTTGTGAAATTCATCCTTGGGAACTTGTGGTTAAGAAAAAGATGGAATCCCTCCATATAAAAAAAAGGAAAAGGTTGAAAAGAGAAAATGAAAACATGAATTTATGTCGATTGTGCAATGTTGTGGAAATAAAATGGGTGTCCGATGAGCTATAATTTTTTTGTGTGCTATGAATAGGCCAAGGATGAGTTTTGAAGATGAAAGAATAAAATAAAAAGAAGAGAAGTGAAATTTGAGCCATGCTTCATGAATGTAGAAGTCACTAAGCCAAATTGATCATACATGTACACTCAGCCCTATTACAAGCCTTGAAAGACCTTTGTGATCTTGCATGAGCCTAGTGATGTGTTGGTTGGAAAATATAGGCAAGCCTATGAGTAAAATCACGCATGTTTTTCTTATAGGGAGTGTGAGAATTGATTTCAATTCCTTATTTGTGATTCTTGATTGGATTTTTAAGAGCATGAAATCATTCTTTATGTGAGGGCATTCGAATACTCTTGTTGAGCATAAATTTACATTTTGAAGTGAGCATTGTGAGCTTGAACTCTATTTGATGATGGCTAGTCATAGTTTGAAACTTTTAGTGCACAATTGAACATTGCATGTGTGGATTGAACCTTGTGTGCATTCATGTTGAGTCTCCAGGAGCACTATTTGTAGACATCACTTTTGGCCTGATTGATCTTGTATTTTACTTGAGGACAAGCAAAAGTTTAAGTTGCGGGTGTTGATGAGTCAGAAATTCCGACTCATTTAAAGCTTATTATTCAATGAATTGGTGTCCTCAATTCCTATTTTGTTTTCATAACTGATATTAATGTTTTGATATGGAGCAACTCGGTGGATCGCAGAGTCGATTGGTGATCCTGAATAATTTTCCGAGTGGACTCCGTGCTGAGATTTTGGGAAGTTTTTGGGATCGTATAAATTCTATTTTTGAAAGGAGAAAAGGGGATCCTAGACAATGTATTCCCCAGTTTTTGAGAGCTTTTACATATTTTACTTTTTTTTGAATATTCTTGGAGGAGATTTGGATCTTGGATTTTAGCTTTAATTTTGGCATTGAGTACTGCAGATTGTCGACAATTCGGATGGATAATTTTTTGGTAACGATTTCTTACTTTTTGCCATGGTTGGCTAAAACCCCTTACCTTGGGGGTGTGATCATGTAATCTAATACCTAAATAAGCTTGTGGGTATTGTTAATTAATGAATTTAATGTTGTTTTGAAATGGGATTAATTATTTGTTCATGTTTTAATTGATGAACTGAAGTTGCAAATTCGGTTCTAGCTTAGCTCTCTATTCTTGCTTGAGAAAGAGGTATGTGGTAGAATGAATGATTGATAATTGTATTGATTTGCATATTTACATCCAGCTTGAGAAAGTGGGTTAATTAAGGAATTGAGTTGTTTGGAATTGTTAAGCTTGTTGAGGTTCGAGAGAACTCACTCGAAACATGATATGTGTCTATTATATTCAAAACTTTTCCTACCCATTGAGACTCAACAACTTAAAGCAATTAATAATTATCCATAAGCAAAATTAGTATTCGATTGATCACATTCCTAAGATCCTCCCTCTAATTGTTCAAATCCCGTGTTAATTACATTTTGTTAAAAATTGGTTACTACATCCCCCTTTGATATTGATAATTAAAACTTTGTGATTTGTTTTGTGTTTCGTACCCTTTTACTTCTACAAAAGATTAGAACACGTTTTAACTTCATAATTGAATTCTTTACCATATAACTCCTTGTGGGATCGACCCCAACTCATCGTTGGGTTTATACTTATTAGAGACCACCTACACTATGAATCGGAAGAAGTTTAGTTGAGCATTATCAAAAAATTAGAAACAAAATCCTCCATTGAAGTTTGTGATGCTCAACAACAAGTTGCAATAGATGAAAAAATACATGTTCTAATTTCTTCCCCTACAACAGCACGAAATGATAAATCTATGTAGAATGGCCATGATGAGGTAATGTAGTTTTAGACAGTGTAAAAATATTTTTCATTTTTCATTATCTATATTATGGGAGCATCATAATAATAGTTGAAATCAATTATGCCAAAAACTACCAAAGGAATAAAAGAGCTATATACTTGAGCAATCAGGTGCAAAATTCAAAGAAAGAAGCTCCCAAGATTTCAAATATTACACGTCAAATAAAAATATGAACCTAAGCAGAGAATCAACATAATTCAACTAAGCAAAGCATCCCAATTCTTGTCAGACAACAATAAAATGAAGTACTAAAAGAAACAAAATTAGCTAGTTCTGACTATCAGTCACTTCAATTAAATAAATATATCGTATAATAATACCTCAAGACTTAAAACATATCATAAACAAAAATACAATTAAGAAGATATGAACTCTTAATTTCAAATACTTTCATGAAGCAAATTATTATACCAAATCAAATTGATATGTATATTGGATTTTGCAAATGATGTTTGCCCATATCTCCCATTTGAATCTCACTACCTTCGGTATACATGGCATGAAGGAATATCATTTTTACTATTATGTCATGTGTGCACTCATGTTTCATGCCGTAAAAGAACATTCATAAGAACATACTAAGCAGAGGCAAAAAAAAAAAGTTGAGGTGAACCAACCCAGCCATAAGCCATTCTTTTTTTAAAAAAATAATTTGACAGCATATGCTTCCTCTTTCCAACAATCAAAAATTAATTAGTGAACGTGCTTGCTGACACAAGAAAGAGATCTAACTGAGGCACAAAAAGATGTAGTGCAATATGCACCAAGTTGCATTGACATATTAAATAGAACATACCCTACATTTCTCAATACATATGAACATATAAACTCGATATTTTGATACATACACTTGCTCACATGCATGAAGGAATCTTTAAGACCATTATTTTCCAAATCAGCAGCAGTCTTTCACTTTAGTTGGACAAATGTTTTCAATAATACATTTCTTCATCTCGAAAGAGCATTACATTGTTATATAATTACTTAAATTTTCTGAGTTTCTTTGTGCTTACTTCAATAAATTTTCATGAACAGCTCTTTAGAGTTATCATATATGGAGTTTTATAATGTATTTGTGAAATACGTTGACTGGTTAGATTCATAAGGAAGAAGCATGATATTTCAAGTTTCATTTAAAAACTGCTTGACAAATTAGGTATACAAGTATAAAACTATGGGATCTTACAAGAAATGACACCAATTCTGGAGCCTTCTTAGATCCCAAATAGGCAAAAGCCTTACTGTATAAGTCCTGTTGATATAGTTAATTCAGACTTATCATGGATGGGGTTACTGCAATACATTGATATTTTTAAAACACATTTTTTGTCTCTTTAAGCCCATATTTGTTCATGATTGTGATTCAAAATTTCGTTGAACAGGTCTAGAAGCACCAAAAAGAAAGATTCACGTACAAGATAACACTGACTTACAAAGTTTTTAATTCACATATATCAGTAATTTCAAAATACAAGCAGATCAACTACATTAATAGAACATTCATGTCCCAAATTGGGTAACCAAATAAGAAAAATATATTTTCAAAAGTTGCCTCTAACCCAAATCCAACTGTTTGTATTTTTCATTAAATAGTAAAAATTAGAATCACGGGCCTTACTTATTTAGGGGGACTTGATTTTGAAATAGAATGATTGATAAAATCGATATTTCAAATTGACCAGAAAAACATTAGTTAATACAAACATAAATGTGAAATCAGTTAACAAAGATCCAAAGACTCAGGAAGTTGCACAATAATATTCAATAAATGAAGTTCAAACGCAAGGAAGCCGCTTCCATCCCTTTCTAAGAGCAGTTTAGTTATCTTTCTTTTCTTTAATATTACATGCATATTTTTGTTGGAAGTCAGTCAAAGAAAGAAAAGAACAAAAAATATTAGAGACATATATGTCGAAATCTATCCTCTGAAGGAAGAGGTTTCTTATTCAATCGTCACTATTGATCAATGAGTTTCAAACCTCTCACTATCTTCCTTGAAATGAGAATTCTTCAAACACCAATTAACAAAATTAGATTAACATCTTAAATTTTTAATGAATAATAAAGTGAAAAAGTTACCCACATGCAATAGTTGATGGGCAAACGAAGAAAGAACATAGAGAAGAAGAGGAGAATAAGAAATACCCACTGGAAGAAGAAATTAATCATAGGAAGACTGGGAGGAGTTAAGAAGGAAGCAAATACAAAATGGAAAAACTAATATGTTGGGCATACATGTGGACAATTGGATTTGTATGTAATGACCACGTATATGTATCAATACATGAGCTATTATTTTCGTACATCCTGTGTTGCTTTTGGTACAATCTTGTAGTGTTGTGTTCGTCCTATAATTTTTCACCTATATATAATGGTTTCTTTAATATTAAAAGCATCTTTTTGTACGACGTCAGTAGAAGAAAAAAAAGAACAAAACCTATTAGGGACTGATCTTAGGCATATTTATATGCCAAAGTTGCCAATAATTGCCCATGTTGAGATTGAATTTAAGAATAATCTTGAGCCTATTAGCTTTGTTTTGTTTAACTCGCGATGATTGTGCATTAAAACATATGATTAGGTGTTTCAAGAACTTTCAAGAAAAATGGAGTCGATTCGAAGAAAGGAGAAGCAAGGAAGCGCAAAAATAAACTAAGGAGGGAAGCACCAAGGTGTGGCGTACTGCCTGGCGCGGGGCGCCAAGGCAGGAACTACAGAGGCCTTGCCTAGGCACACTGCCTGGAGCGAGGCCCCAAGGGCCTCACTACAGCCACACTTACCAGGCACACTGCCTGGCGCGGCGCGCCACAGGGGGAAGAAAACAGGGTTTCCTAGCGCACTGTCTGGTGCGGCGCCCCAACCCAGTTCCAAATTGTCCAGCGAACATTGATTAAAAAAGGAATCCTTGTTGAATTAGATTTAGACTCTAGTTTTCCTAGCTTCTATAAATAGACCCCTAAGGCTATTTTGTTGGGTGTTCGACTATATTTTTTGTGTGCAAGCGCAAGATCCAAGTTTTGTAATATGTTTCAATTTTCTAACTCTTCTTTATTTTGGAAATAGCATGAACAATTATATTTTGCGGTGTTTGAATATTATGAGTGGCTAAATCCCTTGTTCTGGGGCTATAGCTACATATTGATTGTTGAATATCGAAGGCTTTGAATTAATTCTTGGTTATCGTTTAAGTTACTTTTATATTCTTGTTTTAGTATTTCATGTTTGATCACCATAGAAATAAATCTCTTGTCTATTCTTAAAATCGAGAGAGGATAAGGTTAATAGATCAAAGAAAAACAAAGCTTGATCTTCCATTGAGTTGGTTTGTATTTAGGAGTGACCCCTAGACGAACGCTAGCTTCGTTACAAGATGACATATAAACACTCGCCAATTAGGACTGCCTATCCCCACTCAATGATGTAGTTAGACAACTAATTGGAGTAGGCGACTAAAGGTCAAGAGACCCTACTCATATAATTAACCCTGTAAATAGGTAACTTGATAACCGAAATTAGTTCATTGCCTAAGATACGAAACATCAAGTCCAAAGCATGTTGCAGCCCTAGAATTGTCTTTTACTTTCTTGAAACATACATTTGAAGTCGTTCAAATTAGTTACTTTTATTTATTGCAGAAGTCGTAGTAGTAATTAACAATCATCAAACTCTTTTAAAAGGTTACTTTTGTCGAGTTATGGAATTGAGTTAATAAATATAAGTTGATCATAAGTCTTGGGAACGAAAACTCATTTCTAAAAGAAACTATATTACTTGAGCAACCGCGTACACTTGCGTGTGCATTTGGGAGCAACAAGTTTATGTCGGAATCTGACCTATAAAGGAAGAGGTTTCTTATTCAATCGTCAATATTCATCTATGAGTTTCAAACCTCTCACTATCTTCCTTGAAATAAGAATTCTTCAAACACCAATATAAAAAATTAGGTTAAAATCTCAAATTTTCAATCAATAATAAAGTTAAAAATGTTACCCATATGCAACACTTGATGGACATATGAAGCAAGAACATAGAGAAGAATAGGAGAATACGAAATAACCATTGGAAGGAGAAATTAATCAAAGTAAGAGAGATAGGAGTGAAGAAGGAATTAAATACAAAGAGGAAAAGCTGATATATTAGGCTTACATTTGGACAACTAGATTTATATGTAATGACCACGTTTATGTATCAATACATGAGCTATTGTTTTCGTACATTTTGTGTTGATATTGGTACAATCTTGTTGTGATGTGTTCATCCTACCCTTATTCATTTACATATAAGGGTTTTTTCAATACTTGAAGACTTTTTTTGTCGGAAGTTAGTAGAAGAAAAAAAACAAAAATATTAGGGACTGTGTCAGAATCTAACCTTCGAAGGAAGAGGTTTCTAATTCAATCGTCACTATTTATCTATGAGTTTTGAACATCTCACTATCTTTCTTGAAATGGGCATTTTTTCAAACACCAATTTCAAAAATTAGGTTTAAATCACAATTTTTAATGAATAATAAAGTGAAAAAAGTTAGCCACATGCAACAGTTGATGGACAAATGAAACAAGAACATAGAGAAGAAGAGGAGAATAAGAAATAACTATTGGAAGAAGAAAATCAGAGGAAGAAAGATAGGAGCGAAGAAGGAAGTAAATATAAATAGAGTGGAAAAACTGATATGTTGGGCTTACATGCGGACAACAGAAATTATATATAATGACCACGTGTAAGTATCAATACATGAGCTATTCTTTTCGTACATCTTGTATTGGTTTACAATTTTGTAGTGTTGTGTTCGTCCTACCCTTCTTCACTTATATATAAGGGTTTCTTCAATATTAAAAGCATCTTTTTGTTGGAAGTTAGTAGAGGAAAAAAAAGAACCAAAAATATTTGGGATTATGTCGGAATCTGAACTCTGAAGGAAGAGGTTTCTAATTCAATCGTCACTATTCATCTATGAGTTTCGAACCTCTCACTATTTTTCTTGAAATGAGAATTCTTCAAACATCAATTTCAAAAATTAAGTCAAAAGCTCAATTTTTAATGAATAATAAAGTGAAAAAATTTACCCACATGTAACAGTTGATGGAAAAATGAAGCAAGAACATAGAGAAGAAGAGGAAAATAAGAAACAACCATTGGAAGAAGAAATAAATCTAAAGAAGAAAGAGAGGAATGAAGAAGGAAGCAAATACAAAATGGAAAACTAATATGTTGGGCTTACATGTGGACAACTTGATTTATATGACCACGTGTATGTATCAATACATGAGCTATTGTTTTCATACATCTTGTGTTGCTTTTGGTACAATCTTGTAGTGATGTGTTTGTCCTACCCTTCTTCGCTTATGTATAAGGGTAACTAGAGGGGCATGACTCGTGCTCAGCAAGGGCCCAACATGTATGGTTTCGATTTCTTTTCGTCATTGTGACAATACAACAGTCCAAACAAACTAAACATGATGCCGACCTTGCTTCAAGTAACATTAGAAAAATAATTCTTGTGATTGTTTACATCAATCATTCTTGTTGTGGAAATTATAATTGAAAGAAACAGGGAACTTTTTAGGTAAAAAGAAGTCTAACAGATATACAATTGAGTGTTCCCTTTTGCAGCCTATCTTATCTAGTTCGCAAAGTTCAAGTTTACAATATTTTTACCATCCATAGGCTACCTTCACTTTTAATCTGGTTATATGCCATGAGCACAATTCAACTCATTCTTACATAAAGAATGATTCAATTAAATCTGCAAAAAGAGAAGATCAAGTCAATTTACAAATGCCAGAAAAATATACAAATGAAAAATTTAGTGAATTACCAAATATAAGCACACACTACCACATGTATGTCTTTTAAAATAAAAAAATTCTAGTGAAGTTATTATATTCTAATAGATTGAAGTTGTCGATCCAAAAAATAAAGAAAGAAAAAGTAACATTATCTAACAATCATTGATTTCAGATTTGATCTCAAAAAATGAGAATTGTTTTTGCAGATTTAGAGTCACATCGATTGCTTCGTCGACTCTATAAACTTTTCCCCGTTATTCCTTTCATATAGTAAAAACAGTAAGTTAAGCTTCTGGGAAAAATATTTATCATCAACATTTGATGATTGTTGTGAAGTCACAAAGTGGACACAATGTAAATACTCCCATTTTTTTACTCGCGGAGACAAAAGTGAATTGGTTCAAGTCGCACATGTTTTCATTACAAAAAATAATTACAAAGAAGAAAAGATTTCAAGGACATAAGCAGATAACCCATTTTGAATTACATCAAAGTAGTGTTGCCTATCTCCATAGTACCTGAGAGCAAAAAAAATTATGTTACAAATTGGCAGGAGTTGTGAAGCAGAAAACATTTTAAAGTTGAAATTGTTTATCTACTCTATCCAAAGAAAGCTTGTCGTGTTTAATTCATTTACTACAAAGTACTCATTGACTGAGTTTCTTTCGGTATCAATGCCTTAATCAAAGCAACTACTACAATAAGTGAACAGTTGTCCACTCTAGAGATTTAAAAGACACAAACCAAGCAAGTTTTCACACTACTTAATCTAAGAAAAATTACAACAAATATAAAAACTACATAGAACTCACTATTATCAGCTAAATATTATGACGACAAAGCAGAACATTGAATAATTCAGTTTTCCGAAATAGGAACATTCAATCAGGTGTGATATGATATAATTTCTATAAATAACTCAAAAATTTGCAGTCATAGAGGGTGATGGAACTACAACATATTATCTGCAAAATCATATACTAAATATCTATGTTTAGAGTTGTAACGACCCGTGAGCACCCCCTAGTCGTTACCGACGTATTCGACCTCGAAGAGGTCTTATACAAGCCCTTAGCATTCGTCATAACATGTATCATAGAATAAAATCACGGAAAATTTAAAACTTTTACTTTGGAAGTTCAACTTCACTTCATATATGAAACATAGAATCTAACTTCGTCACAATGTACCATCTAGACATAGAAGTATCGAAAATGGGACTTAGCCCTTACATCAATAAGAAGTCTTGAAATAGGATAGTACAACAATGCCTTTCAACATAAGCAAAGAACTAAACATAGAAACTAGATCATAGGATCTTGTCCTTAGACTTGAGGACTCACCAACTTGGGGAAGCAACTCCAAGTGTCTTGAGAAGTAGGCTTGAATCCTCAATGGTCCGAACCTAAATGCTTAGAGAACAGGGAGAAAATATGGGTTAGTACAACACACGTACTAAGTATATCTACTATGCATAAAAACCATTGAAACATGCATAAAAAGACATTTAGACAAAACATGCTTTTTACCAAGTAAATCCAATATGCACACAAAGTAAGCATCATAGTCCAACCCAACATAATATCATCCCAACATGTAGACAACCCAACCAATACTAGTGCAATGCAAAGAATAGAACCCCATAACCCTATTCAAATCCAAGTATCACATTTAGCAACCAACTTCATGCATACATTCATAAGATCATATTTCGTCATAACTTACCATATTCATAATGATCACACATAACATAGCTTCAACATACATAAGTCATAATCATCATAATCATAAGAGAACACTACTACAAGTATCTCTTAGGATCCCACAAGTGCAATGTGCAAGAGAAGTCCCATACCCTCCCTTACACTATGCAGAAACCCTTAAGAAAGCCCTAGTAAGATTTCACACCTTTCATACCTTCATTTACTTTTACATTAGGGAAATATTGCAATAACCGACATAGAGAGCTACATGGAATCCAGTGTTCTACTCCCACACCGAAAAGAGAGGGTTAACACTTGCCTAAGGTGTAACCATTCGTACATAGCTATCTAGGTGGATCCACTAAGCTAGAGTCCTATGTGGGCACATAGTTAAGGGTCAAGGAGATTGCCTCTAGAAACCCTAACTCACTGAACGTGGGGATTCCCATCTCATGAGACAACACATACCGTGGATAATTCGGACTTGCTAAACGTGAGGAAACCCATATGCGGAGCCCCACTTACTAAACGTGAGACCCCCATCTCCTTTACATGCCCTTTCGGTTCTAAGCATCTAATTCCCTTTAGCAATCATCTTTAGTCATCACATAAGTTCACATTAGCCTTTAGTAGACCCTTATGTAGACATCTTACCATAATAGCTCATATGAGTTCATAAGTGAGTAAAAATCCTGTCACTTTAGAAACATTTCGCAAGTAAGTAAACCTTTCAGTTTACATTACACTATAATCATGAAAACTACCTTTCAATCATATAGCAATCATACCATAACATACATACATACTTCATAGCTAATTCAAGTGTAGAGGGTTAAGAATGAGGAAACTAGGTCGTCAACACCACAACAACAAATTAGGTGTAGCATCATTACAATCTAAGTAATTCACCTATCATACTTGAGTTCAAAGAAGAACCAACCTTCATACCCTCTTGCCCTTCTTGGGACATCCATACTTCAATTACCAATTAATTCATAACCAAGACATAATACAAGGTAATTCATGAAGTAATAACATAATCAATATCAATATAAGCAATTGACATATTCCCTTCATAACCTTCAAGGTTTCATTCAAAGACTCAACCCTAATTTCATACAAATTATACATAAACTATGGTAGAATCATCATACAAACATGAATTAGATAACATCACATTCAATTCATAGCCTTCAATCAATATCCAACACAAACTAGGGTTAGCATTAGGAAAAAAAGGAGAAACATGGGTCTCATGGGGAATTATTCTAGAAACCACCAATACAACATAAATTGATCCATAATTGTTCATATAACATCAATAAAAAATCAGTTTATAACATCAATTTCACTTTAGAAAGAAGACCTACATTTTTGGATTGAAACCTAGAAATTGGAGATTTTGAAATTCATCTTGAAGGGGCCTCTGGGGGAAAGGAATCCCAAGAGTGATAAGCAACCATACCTTATTGACGAATTAACTACGAAAATCCAAGTTGAAACGTTGGAGAGTTGGTCTTCTTCTTGAAGCTCCAAACTTCTTCAATGGAGTTCTTGAGAAGAGAGAAAGAGAGTAGAGAGAAGGAGGAACTTTAGGTTTAGATCTTTGGGGTTTTGTGTTTGAGTGATAAAAGTGAGGTAAATTGACTTAAAAATCATTATATACACGTCCCCTAAATTACCCTAATACCCCTCACTTAGTTGGACTCTTTAATGAATTAAAATTTGATTTCTAATTTTCTGCATTTTCGTCGCGGAACAAGTCCGCGACGCGGAGCTGTTCCCTGAAGATATTTGGAATTAAATTTCGAGACCGTAGAGTCCGCGACACGACCACGTAACGAACTAACTTTTTGCTCCTTGGGGAGCTAGTCCGCGACGCAGATGGATTCCCTACAAGTGCAATTTGTAAGCTGCCTTGGCAACTTCCTTGGCCAAGGTTGGGGTTCTTTTCGGGACCCCTTAGGGTGGCCCCGGGGGGTCGTATTCGAATGTTTAGACCCTATAAACATAAATTTACCTAATTTAAACCTTTTTACAAGATTATACCATCATACGACACTCCCAAACCTGGCCAAAACCTAAGGACACACTAGAACACATTCTTCTCTAGTTTCCGGATGTTGTGGTCGTTTCTTGACGTTTAGACTTTTACTCTTCCAAACTATGTCAATTTCATTAATTTAGGTTTAGAAACGTCATTTTAACTATTTTTAAGTCATTATTCACAAGATGAGGCTCTAACTTAAGTCATAGAATTTCCGGAGTGTTACGATATCCCCCCCTTAGGAACATTTGTCCCCGAATGTCACTTGGACTTCTTTCTAGGGAGACAATGACTCAAACTAGCAGCACAACAACCTGGCACATCAACAACATCATATCATCATATCATATAGGAACTTAATCCGCAACATCACTATGCTCAAAACTCTTTACTTAACATAAACTATAAGAGGAACTACCTTCTCCATATTCCATGAGCATCAACATATATATTAAGCAATCAACAAGACATTTCTTTAACCAGACAACATCAAGTATGCTCATTACAACTCTCATGAAGACAACATCACACAACATCTATGCGTGCAATTTCAACCATGAGAAACAAAATTCATGAAAACTCAAAATACAACTTAAGCATGAATTTTCACAAAACTATGCACATACAAGGAAATCATGTCATAATCATCAACACACATGATGTTCAATTTATACCTAATTAAGAGAGACTACTAACCTCAATTTTGGCTAGGAGTAGGAGGAAAAAGATGAGGGTAGCGGTACTTCATGTCGGCCTCAGCCTCCCATGTTGCACCCTCAACTAGGTGGTTTCTCCATAGGACTTTTACGGAGGCAACCTCTTTATTCCTCAACTTCTTAACTTGACGATCTAAGATTTCGACCGGAACCTGTTCATAAGAAAGGTTCTCATTCACCCCTAAACCTTCTAGAGAGAGAATGGACACCGGGTCACCTATACACTTCTTTAACATAGAAATATGGAACACCAGGTGAACCGGGGCCAATTCGATGGGCAATTTCAACTCATAAGTGACCTTTTCGACACACTTCAAGATCTCATAAGGCCCAACGTACCGGGGGCTAAGTTTCCCCTTCTTACTAAACCTCATCACCCCTTTCATGGGTGAGATCTTCAAGTAGACCCAATCACCTACTTCAAATTCAAGATCCCTCTTTCTATTATCGGCATAAGACTTTTGCCGACTATGAGCCATTTGCAACCTATCCCTTATAAGTCAAACTTTTTTCGTAGCCTCATAGACTACCTCGGGACCAAGAAGAGCAAATTCACCCACGTCAAACCACCCAACCGGAGATCGACACCTTCTACCATAAAATGCTTCAAAGGGTGCCATAACAATACTCGAGTGGTAGCTATTGTTGTAGGAATATTCTACCAAAGGTAGGTGGTCATTCCAATTACCTTTGAAGTCAATGACACACGCTCTCAATATGTCCTCTAGGGTTTGGATGGTGCATTCCGCTTGACCATCTGTTTGAGGGTGAAATGCGGTACTAAGTTTCACTTGAGTACCAAACCCACTTTGGAAAGACCTCCAAAAATGGGAAGTAAATTGGGCACCTCTATCCAAAATAATCTACAGCAGGGCCCCATGCAACTTCACAATCTCCTTAATGTACAACTTAACATAATCTTCCGCTGAATAAGAAACCTTGACGGGAAGGAAATGGGCTGATTTAGTCAATCTATCCACAATGACCCAAATGGAGTCATGTTGCCTATGGGTTCGAGGTAAACCTACCACAAAGTCCATATTGATCTCTTCCCACTTCCAAGTGGGGGTGTCAATATTTTGAGTTAGACCTCTCGATCCTTGGTGCTCGGCTTTGACTTGTTTGCAATTTGAGCACCTAGCCACAAAATTTGCTATGTCTCTTTTCATTCCGTTCCACCAATAAATCTCACGTAGGTTACGATACATTTTGGTGGCTCCTGGATGGATGGAGTATCGGGACCCATGGGCCTTCTCTAAGATTGTCTCTCTTAGGCCATCCACATCCGGCACACATAACCTCCCTTGGTGCCTAAGCACTCCATCTTCTCCTTGAGAGAAAGTTTCTATTGCTTTGTTGAGATCCGACTCTTTTTGTTCTATCAAAATAGGGTCAATATGTTACTTAGACTTCACGTCAACAACAATCGATGACTCGGAATTATGACGGACCATGACACCTCCTTTTGGGGAATCTTCAAGTCGAACACCCAACCGGGCTAGCCTATGTACATCACGAGCTAACTCCCTTTTCTCTTCTTCCACATGTGACACACTACCCATAGATACACGACTCAAAGCATCCGCAACCATACTTGCCTTTCCAGGGTGGTAAAGGACACTCATATCGTAATCTTTTAAGAGTTCCAACCACCTCCTTTGTCGGAGATTCAATTCTTTTTGGCTAAAAACATATTGAAGACTCTTGTGGTCGGTAAACACATCTATATGTACCACATAGAGATAGTGTCTCCAAATCTTTAAAGCAAAGACTGCGGCCGCTAGCTCAAGGTCATGAGTTGGGTAATTCTTCTCATGCACCTTGAGTTGTCTCGAGGAATAAGCTATAACCTTACCATGCTGCATGACGACACAACCCAAACCCACTCGGGAAGCGTCACAATATACTACAAACCGTTCGGTGCCCTTCGGTAAGGTCAAAACCAGAGCGGAGGTGAGCTTATCTTTCAACAATTGGAAGCTCTTTTCACAAGATTCCAACCATTCGAACTTGGACTTCTTTTGAGTTAAGGCCGTTGATGGAGATGCAATAGATGAAAATCCCTCAACAAACCTCCGGTAGTAACCGGCCAAACCCAAAAAGCTTCGGATGTCGGAAGGACTCAAAGGTCTAGGCCAACTTTTGACCGCATCGGTTTTCTTTGGATCAACTTCTATACCCTCACTAGAAACAATGTGACCAAGGAAAGAAACCGATCTTAGCCAAAACTCGCACTTGATAAACTTAGCATAGAGTTGGTGATCTTTGAAGGTTTGCAATACTATCCTCAAATGATTCATGTGATCATCCTCACTTTTAGAGTATATCAAGATGTCATCAATAAATACAATAACAAATGGGTCTAGAAAATTTCTAAACACATGATTCATAAGGTCCATGAAAGCCGCCGGGGAATTTGTAAGACCAAAGGACATCACTAAGAAATCAAAAGGACCATTTCTTGTTCAGAAGGCTGTTTTCGGAACATCAACACCTCTCACCCTAAGTTGGTGATAACCCGACCTCAAATCAATTTTTGAAAAGTAACTCGCTCCTTGAAGTTGATCAAATAAGTCATCAATCCTAGGGAGTGGATACTTGTTCTTAATGGTCACCTTATTTAATTGTCGGTAATCAATACACATACGAAGAGATCCATCCTTCTTCTTCACAAATAACACCGGTGCACCCCAAAGAGATATAATAGGTTGGATGAAACCCTTATCCAACAAATCCTTGAGTTGAGATTTTAATTCCTTCAACTCCGCCGGGGCCATCCGGTAAGGAGGGATTGAAATGGGTTGTGTATCCGGCAATAAATCTATGCCGAAATCTATTTCCCGTTCGGGAGAAATCCCAAGAAAGTCATCGGGAAAGACTTCCGGAAAATCCTTCACTACGGGGACCAACTCCAAAGGAGGAATCTCGGACTCAAGATCCTTGACCCTCACAATATGATAGGGACAACCCTTAGAAATCAACTTACAAGCTTTTACACATGAAATGATCCTTCCCATAGGAACAAAATTTCCTTCCTTCCATTCTAAAATGGGTTCATTAGGGAATTGAAACTTTACAATTCGGGTCCTACAATCTATGGACGCAAAACAAGCGTGAAGCCAATCCATCCCCAATAAAACATCAAAGTCTAACATATCAAGTTCCACCAAATCAACCAAAGTGACTATATTGGGCGAAGATATGGGACAACCCCTATAAACTCTTTTAGCAACTATGGAATCACCCACTGGGGTAGAAACCAAAAAGGGTTTATCTAAGACATCGGGAAACATATCAAACTTCATAGCCACTAAAGGGGTTACAAAAGACAAAGTGGCGCCGGGATCCAACAATGCATAAACATTAATCGAAAATACTTGTAACATACCAGTCACAACATCTGGAGAGCTCTCTTGATCACCTCGGGATTGGAGAGCATAGAAGCGATTCTTCTTAGGAGCATTGGGATTCGGGCCACTTGCTTCCTTGAACCTTTAGCATAGGGCAGTCCCTCCTTATGTGGCCGCTCTTACCACAACCATAGCAATTACCTGTGCCAACTAGGCACTTGCCTTCATGTTTTCGACCACACTTTGAACAAATAGGATTCTCAACATAAGGACCACTACCTCTTGCTTCTTGAGGCTTGGGGGTAGACACTTTACCTTTGTTGACCATTGGAGTGTTAGGAGGACCTTGGTTGGAAAACCTCTTTTTGAACTTTGTCTTATCTTGGATATCAAACCTAACCTTAGAAGAATTTCCATCATCGGCCCTTGACCTCTTCAATTCTCTACCAACTTGCTTAAGCTTTTGCTCCTCAATTTGTTCGGCATGAACCAGAAGACGAGAAATGTCCATGCTTGGGATTAGCATAGCCGACCTACATTCATTCACCACAAGATCGGATACCCCCATAAGAAATTTGTTCATTGTAGCTCTAGAGTCCGACACCAAAGTAGGAGCATGTTTGGACAATTGAGTGAACTTGAGGCCATACTCCTTCACACTCATACTCCCTTGATAGAGGTTGATGAATTCTTGCATTTTCCTCTCCCTTAGTTCCAAGGGGAAAAACCTATCAAGAAAAGCCGTCTAGAATGTAGCACAACTTATCGAACCCTCTCTAATAGGTCTCCCCTCCTTCTATTGTTCATACCACACTTGTGCCGCATCTTTGAGTTGCTAGGCGGCTAACTCCGCCTTTTCTTGGGAGGACACACACATAGCCTCTAGAATGTTAAACACTTCATCAATGAATCCTTGCGGATCCTCTTCCACTTTGGAGCCAAAGAAAGTAGGGGGATTCATCCTTGTGAAATCCCTTATCCTAGAAGTGGTAGTGCTAGCATTGGGGTTCAATTGCACCCTAGCATCCCTAGCAACTTGAGTGGCCAACACTTGAGTCAAATTATGAATAGCCGACCTTATCTCAACATTAGACATAGCCCCTTCTTCAATAGGAACTTGAGGGTTTTGAGGATCTTGAGGGGGAACCGCCTCATTCACATTCTCCTCACCGGCCCTCCTTGCATTGTTCCTTCTTGTATTCATTGCCTATAAGCACAAGAAAAGGATTAGAAGAAAAGGACCAAATAGAGTTAAGACTCTTTGACACGACTATGGAATAACAAAAGAGTGAAAGTTCCTAAGCATCTCGTAGCCTCTCATTCATAAGTGTGTCGCGCTTCACACCCATGAACAAGACTCTACTTGACGTGGTATCTTGTGACATGAATCCTACATTATTCTCAACCTTATGCTCTGATACCAAGTTTGTAACGACCCGAGAGCACCCCCTAGTCATCACCGGCGTATTCGACCTCGAAGAGGTCTTATACAAGCCCTTAACATTCATCATAACATGTATCATAAAATAAATTCGCGGGAAATTTAAAACTTTTTCTTTGGAAGTTCAACTTCACTTCATCTATGAAAAATAGAATTTAACTTCGTCACAATGTACCATCTAGACATAGAAGTATCAAAAATGGGACTTTGTCCTTACATCAATAAGAAGTCTTGAAATAGGATAGTACAACAATGCCTTTCAACATAAGTAAAGAACTAAACATAGGAGCAAGATCATAGGGTCTTGTCCTTGCACTTGAGGACTCACCAACTTGTGGAAGCAACTCCAAGTGTCTTGAGAAGTAAGCTTGAATCCTCAATGGCCTGAACCTAAATGTTTGGGGAAAAGGGAGAAAATATGGGTTAGTACAACACACATACTAAGTAGGGCTACTATGCATAAAAACCATTGAAACATGCATAAAATGACATTTAGTCAAAACATGCTTTTTACCAAGTAAATCCAATAGGCACACAAAGTAAGCATCATAGTCCAACCCAACATAATAGCATCCCAACATGTAGACAGCCCAACCAATACTAGTACAATGCAAAGAATAGAACCCCATAACCCTATTCAAATCCAAGTATCACATTTAGCAACCTACTTCATGCATACATTCATAAGATCATATTTCATCATAACTTACCATATTCATAATGATCACACATAACATAGCTTCAACATACATAAGTCATAATCATCATAATCATAAGAGAACACTACTACAAGCATCTCTTAGGATCCCACAAGTGCAATGTGCAAGAGAAGTCCCATACCCTCCCTTACACTATGCAGAAACCCTTAAGAAAGCCCTAGTAAGATTTCACACCTTTCATACCTTCATTTACTTTTACATTAGGGAAATATTGCAATAACCGACATAGACCATGAGAGCTACATGGAATCCGATGTTCTACTCCCACACCGAAAAGAGAGGGTTAACACTTGCTTAAGGTGTAACCATTCGTACATAGCTATCTAGGTGGATCCACTAAGCTAGAGTCCTATGTGGGCACATAGTTAAGGGTCAAGGAGATTGCCTCTAGAAACCCTAACTCACTGAACGTGGGGATTCCCATCTCATGAGACAACACATACCGTGGATAATTCGGACTTGCTAAACGTGAGGAAACCCATATGCGGAGCCCCACTTACTAAACGTGAGACCCCCATCTCCTTTACATGCCCTTTCGGTTCTAAGCATCTACTTCCCTTTAGCAATCATCTTTAGTCATCACATAAGTTCACATTAGCCTTTAGTAGACCCTTATGTAGACATCTTACCATAATAGCTCATATGAGTTCATAAGTGAGTAACAATCCTGCCACTTTAGAGACACTTAACAAGTGAGTAAACCTTTCACTTTACATTACACTATAATCATGAGAACTACCTTTCAATCATATAACAATCATACCATAACAAACATACATACTTCATAGCTAATTCAAGTGTACAGGGTTAAGGATGAGGAAACTAGGTCATCAACACCACAACAACACATTAGGTATATCATCATTACAATCTAAGTAATTCACCTTTCATACTTGAGTTCAAAGAAGAACCAACCTTCATACCTTCTTGCCTTTCTTGGGACATCCATACTTCAATTACTAATTAATTCATAACCAAGACATAATACAAGGTAATTCATGAAGTAATAACATAATCAATATCAATATAAGCAATTGACATATTCCCTTCATAACCTTCCAGGTTTCATTCAAAGACTCAACCCTAATTTCATAGAAATTTTACATAACCTACGGTAGAATCATCATACAAAAATGAATTACATAACATCACATTCAATTCATAGCTTTCAATCAATATCCAACACAAACTAGGGTTAGAATTAGTAAAAAGAAGGAGAAACATGGGTCTCATGAGGAATTATTCTAGAAACCATCAATACAACATAAATTGATCCAAAATTATTCATATAACACCAATAAATAATCAGTTTATAATATCAATTTCACTTTAGAAAGAAGACCCACATTTTTGGATTGAAACCTAGAAATTGGAGATTTTGAAATTCATCTTGAAGGGGCCTCTTGGGAGAAGGAATTCCAAGTGTGATAAGAAACCATACCTTATTGATGAATTAACCACGAAAATCCAAGTTGAAACCTTGGAGAGTTGGTCTTATTCTTGAAGCTCCAATCTTCTTCAATGGATTTCATGAGAAGAGAGAGAGGGTAGAGAGAAGGAGGAACTTTAGGTTTAGATCTTTGGGGTTTTGTGTTTGAGTGATAAAAGTGAGGTAAATTGACTTAAAAATCATTATATACACGTCCCCTAAAGTACCCTAAATACCCCTCACTTAGTTGGACTCTTTAATGAAGTAAAAATCGATTTCTAAATTTCTGCATTTTCGTCACGAAACAAGTCCGCGACGCGAAGCTGTTCCCTGAAGATATTTGGAATTAAATTTCGAGACATTAGAGTCAGTGACACGACCGTGTCACGTACTAACTTTTTTCTCCTTGGGGGAGCTAGTCCGCGACGCGGATGCATTCCGTACATGTGCAATTTGCAAGCTGCCTTGGCTGCTTGCTTGGCCAAGGTTGGGGTCCTTCTCGGGACCCCTTAGGGTGGCCCCGGGGAATCGTATTCCAACGTTTAGACCCTATAAACATATATTTACCTAATTTAAACCTTTTCACAAGATTATACCATCATACGACACTCCCAAACCTGCCCAGACCCTGAGGACACACTAGAACACATTCTTCTCTAGTTTCCGGACGTCGTGGTCGTTTCTTGACGTTTAGACTTTTACTCTTCCAAACCAAGTCAATTGCATTAATTTAGGTTTATAAACATCATTTTAACTATTTTTAAGTCATTATTCACAAGATGAGGCTCTAACTTAAGGCATATAATTTCCGTGGTGTTACAAGAGTAGAGATCTAGAAGACACAAACCATAAAACAAGCTCACTCCTATCAGCTAAGGTTCAACATGATATATAAACTGTCACATATCTACTCTAATATAATCAAATTTCAAAATTAGAGGGGGAAATGAAACCATAGTTGCCCAGACAATGACATCAAGCTGTCCACAAATATAATACAGATAAAAACCTCAAAAAATATTCATTACTTCTCTAAAATAGTCACACTTCAAAATCACAGAGAGTCATCACACTATAGTATTCTTGAAGATCACCTTAAGTCATCCACGAAGACAATACAGATAAAAAACCTCCAAATAGACACTCAATTGCTCTGTAAAATAATTAAATTTAAAAACCATAGAGAGCGATGGCACTATAGTATCCTAAAAGGCCACGTTGAGCTATCAACAAAGACAACACATATAAAAACCTAATAAAAACTCAAGTTGCTATATAGTAATCAAATTACAAATCCACAAAGATTTTTTGCTATACAGTATCCTAGAGGATCTAGTTAAGGTATCCTCAAACACAATTAAACCTCATATTGTTCTAAATAATTACATTTCAAAATCACGTAGATCGATGACACAACAGTACTCTAGAAGATCACATTAATCTATCTTTGAAGACACTAAAAAAACTTAGATTTCTCTAAAATATTTAAATTTCAAAATCACAAAGAGCGTGAAACTACAATATTCTGGATGATGATGTTAAACAATACCAAAGAGAGTATATCCAAAAACACTGTGAGACTTCCATCGGAAGAATTGCTGATGAGTTCACGGAGAAAGATCTCCTTGTAGTTGTAGAAAGTTTTGATAATAAGACTAAGAAGTTGATTAATCTCATCCTGGAAAGCAAACGTCTCTGTGTTCTCCATTTTTTGTAGATCTAAAGATTTGTTGATACTACGAAAAAGAATCTCAGGCTAAGTGAAACATAGAGGGACTCAAAAGCAAGAGAGGGTTTATGGGAAGTTTTTAGCGACTTCATATTGAGAGCAACTTACTTGAATGCTTTTTGAACCATTCAATATGTCTTGTTATAGCCTAGTTAGTTAATTTTACACTCATTCACACGTAGTTCTCTCTTTACCAATGTCCAATAGTAAAAATTGATGATTGTCTGTGAAGTTATGAACCAGACACCACGTAATACTTCCATTTTCCTACTCCGAGAGACTTATACAGTATGTTCAGGTTGCACCTATCTTCAATACGAAAGAAAATTAGAAAGAAGAGAAGATTTCAAGGACATAAGCAGATTGTCCATTGAGTATTACATATTCTAGAGAAATTATGAATAAGAATCCTACAAAACTTGATAATCTAAGCAAAAGAGTGTTTCCTATCTCCATTATCTAAAAGAAAAAAATCATGCTAGATTGGCGAGGAGTGTTGATAACGCTCAAATGTACCCTTTAAAATCAATTAAAAGAAACACCGATCATCGTCAATAAAAATATGTAAGTAAGAGTCAGGGTCCAACCTCACAGAGAATGGTATAACATAGAAAATTCTATCAAGAAATTTGGATTGTAAACAACCTAAAAAGGTGGGTGCTAGAAAAAGGACGGACATCATGTCCAAATTGGTACAACCTTCCTCTACTCAGCACATGTTTCTCGTGTTCTCCAGGTGATTGCTTAAAGGTTCCTCAACAGTTTGAAGGCTTCTGGAGAGCATACTATTCTTGAGGAGAGGCAATTCTCAATATATGGTTACATGAGTAACTACTCGGTGATATGGGACACCATCAAGTTTCATAACTTTGAGGGGTTTACTAAACCTCGAAACTCATATGTTCCCACTACAACAAAACAACTTTTAGTGGCAATAGATAAACACATTAATAAATAGTCCTAAAGTCTTTATCGGTATTAGTTAAGTTCCATTAGATCCAATGTCACAAAAGGCTTTAGTTACATATACAAAGAGTGATAATTGCCGCTAAAAATACATATATAGCAGCAATTGAGCTATTGTCGTTAATTGATTACCGCTAAAGATCATTTTTAATGTAGTGTCCAGCTTAAGTAAGAGAATTTGACACTGCTTATGCAAAAGCCCTACCAAAGAAAAGAAAGGGTATAGTGTGGAAGACCTTTGAGGAAGTTGAAGTGTGTGGCAAGATAGTTCAATATCACACGCGTGCCATTAACACTCGTTTAGGAACCCCGTCCAATCATAGTTATATGTTTACAGTGTGCATGTATCATGACCTTCATTTTCTTAAGGGTTTTTTTACACCACTGATCTATGACATTTCTCCGCCTTGGATGGATGACGGTGTGAGAACAGAAAAGGACTTAAATATTAGGCTCGATATTGGTGTAGGTTCAACAGTAGCAATATTATGTAATCGAAGAACGAGTCTCTTCAGCATCCCAAGGTTGTGTTAGTTGGCACAATCATTGATAGAGAAAAGATCAATGTGGGGTAAATTGTTGTTGAAGAGATGTTAATGAGGGTCAAACAGGAGCAAACATCTCTACCTTTCCCGATCTTAATCAAATAGTTGTGTGAAGATGCTAGAGTTCCCTTTAGGGGAAGAATGATGTCAGGATCACCCTTGAAATGACCCAAAAGGTTCTAAAAAAAATGTGCTTCGGAAGTTACCGAAAACTTGTTTAGCTATATCAAAAAATCTGTTTTGTTTTTTGAAAATCCGACTTCATATTCTTGTTTAGGGGGTCATATTGAGTGGAAAATGGGTCTAACCCAAATTTTAGAGCAACCGTATCAAAATCCGAAATTTCCAAGTGAAGCCTTTTTCGAGGGTCTACTTTGGAGGGTCATATCTCCTAGCACACAGATAATTGGGTGGCCTATAACATATCCATGTAAAGCCCTTTGAGTTATCTACCTAACGCACTTCGTTTCACCTCATTCGGAGTTTGGACGAAGAAGTTATGCCCATTTTCGTAAAATCTGTCCGGCAGGAAATGCAATTTCCAGTGAGCGTTTTACTGTTCACCCGCCTCATTTTTTTTCTAAGTGTTGGACCATTTTTCCAAAGGGCATATGTTATTTCCTATATACCATTAGTTCAATTCCCATCTCTAAAACATTTCCCAAAACACCTCTCCCATACTTAGACACATTTTCTCTCAAGTTCTCTCAAGAACCCTAATCCAAAACCTTCCTCAAGATTGAAGAGACTCTTGCTCCAAGTTCCAAGCTTCCATTGAAGACACTCTCAAGACCTTCATAAAAACTCAAGGTATGTGGTGTTGAACTCATGGGTCCTTCCACCCATAGTGCCTAGACTCTATTCTACTCACTAATTCATGGTTTAAGTTAAGATTCATAAATTAGTCTTGTTCTTTGTAATAATTTCCTGCACATTGAATTTTAAACATGAAAAGTGATTGTTTTGAGCATGTTGTGACTCTAGAACTTGAATCTAAATTTGGAATGGATGTGGAGATTTTCATGTGGTATTGTGGGTGTTAAAAGGTGTTGTTGTAGGTTGTTCACTGGTTTGGCTGCATAATTACTACCCTATTTTCCATGCTCTTTGATTCCATTACATGCCTTCAAGGTGTTTGACAAAATGTCCAACTATGGAGAATTGATGAATCGATGCTTTAAAGCTTGAGTTATGAGATGTATGGCAATCCAGAGATGTGTTGATGACAAACTAAGCTTGTGTATATGTTCATTCCATACGTGAGATTGCATTAGAGCCTAATGGGAATTTCCTATATAAAGTGTTGCATGACCATGCCCGGTCCGGGGGAAAAGAACCGGACAACCATGTGAGAGGTTTATATCTCACCACCTAGGATGCTTGGGGTGTGACCAACATCAACCATGTGAGAGGTTTATATCTCACCACCTAGGATGCTTGGGGTGTGACCAACATCAACCATGTGAGGGGTTTATACCTTGCCACCAGGGTGTCCGGGTGTGAACGGCATCCCCCATCCTAAGTTGGGGTTATAGATTGGTTGGATCATGCATACACATATGATATCTACTATTAGTATAGATTTACTTAAACATGTTTTGACTTCACTTTGATCATGCATCCTCATATTGTTATTCATAATGCCTATGAAACTATTTCTTGTATTTCGATTGTGTCCTTGTCTATTGTTGTGTTGCACCCCGCATACTTAGTACATTCCAAGTACTAACGCATATTTTGCCTACATGATGTCACCATGTAGGGACCGGAGCTACTCTTGATCCTTCTCTCCATTCACGTGGCTAGTACGGTGCTTATCCGAGTTTGTTGGTGAGTCCTCAATGATTCGAGGGCTATGTTATGTTTCCTACTCCTATGTTTTGAGACTTTAGCTTGCAATTGTATTTTGACTATGAGGGGAGCCGGTAGTATGTCATGGCCCCCGTCCTATCTATGTATGTAGAGGTGTGCGTTGGACAAGTATTTTGTAAATGAGCTTGACTCTTGTTCTATGATGTCATTTTGAAATGGTTTGCCCTTAGTCCCTATTTCCCGTTAATTAATGTTGATTGTACTTCCGCGACCGATGAAGTGTGATGACAAGTTTGAGAGGCTTGTTTGGGGTTCCTTCGGGTTCCTCATTCGCCATGTCACGTCTAGGCCCTAGGCTTGGGTCGTGACAACCCTGGCCTCCTCCAATGACATTCAGAGGATTGAAGCCTACTATATACGAGATGATGCATCTCAGAGGAAGCCGCCACCACCAAACAATATGCTCGCGGTTGATCTACACTTGCTATTGAGGCTACTCATCTGCTCCTTCTGTGGAGCAGTCATGTATAACCCTATCATCCTCAGTACCTTCTAATTTCACTGCTACTGCTTCACCTACCACCGCTTCTATCTCCCATCTCTCTAGACCTAGGCCATGATTTATCAAATTGGCAATCTTTCCCAATTTACTGATGTGAGGGCTTGAAGGGTTGAGGCTGATTTGCCTGAGATACTTGTTAAGGATATTGAGGCTGCTTTAGCTCCATTAAGAGTTAGGTTAACTCAGTGTGAGGATTTGATTGAGTCCCATGGTGTGAGGTTGGTTGACCTTACCGCTAGGTTGGAAGCCTGTGAGAAGGCTGAGGATAATGCGACTCTGCTATTTGATATGCGGGGTAGGATAGATACTCTAAGGGCTGATGTACACCAACTGAGGTCTACAAACATATTTAGGTTGGGGGCGAGGTTCCCCTACCTAATACACTTGTGTATGTGCCCTTAAATATGCCTAGAAATGAGCTTCCTTAAAGCATGATTGTGTAGCCGAGTGGGGATGTTGAGAGAGTTGATACTGCAGTTGTTGGTGATAATGCTGAGAGAGAAGAGGATAGGGCCAAAGATAATTTGGCCAAGGATACAGATGAAGAGGATCTGAGGAGATAGGTGGTCAAACAGAGGGTTGCATTGACACTGACTAAGTTGTAAGACATAGAGGAGATAATGGTCCACGCGACATTGAAGAGATCTCTTGCCGATACCTCCACCATTAGCACCAATGGAGTCCCTTGAGCGTGTCAGGGTGACATTTTACCTCTCCTCCCGTACTCTTTTATTTTCGCATTGAGGACAATGCTATTACTATTTTGGTGGGGTAAGGGCACGTGTGCCAATATTGTTACTTTTAGTTTTGGATGATTGTAGTATTTTGTTTTTCTTATATTATTGTGTTTTGTTTCGATTGATTTATTGTATTTTGTCTCTTTCCCTCAAATTTTCAAATTGCACCATGAGTTTTGGAAATTGTGAAATGCTTAAGTTTTCATTGATAATAATTTGAGGATCATTTGCGTTCAATTTCAATGTCTTGAATACTACTTATGATGAGCATGGTGTCTAGTATTTGTATTGCAAGAAACAAATCGATGTGGTTGCACTTTTGAGTGATCTTTTTGAATATTGTGTTGACTAGTTGTGTTTTGATGTGAGCCTTGCAATGAATATTGTACGTAAGCTTTTGATCTTTGTGGGTTGTGCTAAATTATTATGTTTGAAGTGCCATTTGTGGTGAGATTTTACGTGGAAGAATGCTTGTTAAATCCTAAGATTTTCCTTATTATTTCAATTGTATATCCTTGGTAAGTGTAAGGAATGATATTAGGCAGAAATTTTGAGAGGGAACCAAAATTTCCATATCCTCATGTGACTACCTTTTGAGGGTGTGCATCCATTTTGGCACCATTTGAGCCTAAACCATTTGTTGACAACCATATTGCAACCTTTTGAGTCAAATTGCCCATAACTTCTCACCCAAAATCCTTTTCGAAGCATTGGTTTATTTGAATAGCCAACTTAGGCTAAGCCTAAGTTGGGGTGTGTGAAAAGGAAGCAAGAAGGAAAGCCAAGTGGAAGAAATTTTTTTTAGATGAGACTCAACTTTGAAGTGTGTTACAAAAAGAAGGAACCCTATATCATGCCCCCTTAACCTAGACTATTATCATCAAATTGGAAATCTTGCCCGATTTACGGATGTGAGGGCTAGGAGGGTTGAGGCCGATTTGCTCGATATGCTTTATAGGGATATTAAGGTTTCTTTAGCTCCACTAAGATTTAGGTTGACTCAGTGTGAGGCTTAGATTGAGTCCCATGGTGTGAGGTTCAATAACCTTACTGCTAGGTTGGAAGCCTATGAGAAGGCTGAGGGTAGTTCGACTGTGTTATCTGATATGAGGGGTAGGATAGATCCTCTAAGGGTTGATGTAGACCAAGAGAGGTCTATAGACATATTTATATTATGGGGCGAGGTTCCCCTACCTGATACACTTGTGTATATGCACCTGACTATGCCTAGAAGTGAGCTTCCTTAGAGCGTGGTTGTGTAGCGGAGTGGGGATGTTGAGAGAGTTTATACTGCAGTTTTAAATGATAGAGCTAAGAGAGAGAATGATAGGGCCGATGATGATTTGGTCGAGGATAGAGATGAATAGGATCTGAGGAGAGAGAAGATCGAGTAGAGGGTCGCATTGACATTGACTAAGCTGTAGGACATAGATGAGACGATGGTCCACGTGACATTGGAGAGATCTGTTGAGGATACCTGTGTCGTTAGCACCAGTGGAGTCCGTTCAGCCTGTCTGGGGGATTTTTACCTTTTTTCCCGTACTCTTTTATTTTTACATTAAGGACAGTGTTGTTACTATTTTGGTGGGGTGAGGGCACTTGTGTCAATATTTCCCTTTTTATTATATTTTCTTACTTTCAATTTTTGGATGATTGTAGTATTTTTTTTGTTTCTATTATAGTGTTTTGTTTCAATTGATCTATCTCATTGTTATCTCTTTCTCTCAAATTTTGAAATTGCCCCATGTGTTTTGGAAATTGTGAAATGCTTGAGTTTTCATTGATAATAATTTGAGGATCGATTGCGTTCAATATCGATGTCTTGAATAGTACTCATAATGAGCATGGTGTATAATGTTTGTGTAGCAAGAAATAAATCTATGTGGTTGCTCTTTCGAGAGATATTTTTGAATCTTTTGTTGATTAGATGCGCTTTGATGTAAGCGTTGCAAAGAACATTGCACATAAACTTTTGATCTGTTTAGGCTGTGCTAAATTATTATGTTTGAAGTGCCATGTGTGTGAGGTTTTACTTGGAAGCATGCTTGTTAAATCCCAAGATATTCCTTGTTAGTTCAATTGTCTAGCCTTGGTAAGTGTAAGGAATGATATTTGGCAGAAATTTTGAGGGGTAACCCAAATCTCCATATCATCTTGTGACTACCTTTTAAGGGTGTGCATCCATTTTTTGCGCCATTTGAGACTAAACCATTTGTTGACAACCATATTGAAACCTCTTGTGTCAAGTTGTCCGTAACTTCTCACACAATTTTTTTCCGAAGCATTGGTTTGTTTGAATAGCCAACTTAGGCTAAAAGCCTAAGTTGGGATATGGAAAGGAAGGATGAAGAAAATCCAAGTGGAAGAAAAATAAAGAGGAGATGAGACTCGACTTTGAAATGTGTTACAAAAAGAAGGAACCCCTACTAATGAAAAAAATATATTGTGATGAGAAACTCTTGAAAAATTATAATGAAAAAGAGAGTTCGGTGAAATAAAAAGGGGTTCCAATAATAAGATTGACAAATCATTGTTTGAGTTCTCAAATGAATAAGAATGAAAAGAACTTAAGAATAGGTGATGATCATTGCAACAATGCTTTGAAAAGGTTGAGTCACTGAACCAAATTGATCATACCTTAATTCACAGCTCCATGACAAGCCTAAAATACCCTTGAGATCTTGCATGAACTAGGTTATGTGATGATTGAAAAATATGTGCAAACCTACGAGATGAAACTTGCATATTTTTCTCTCTTTGGAGAGTGAGAGTTGCGTTGATTACTTACTTATTTATTGATTTGCTTTGTGAGAGCTTGAAAATGTTCTTGATGAGAGGGCACTTGAATGCATTTGTTGAAACATGGTCTTGCATTAGAAAAGAATATATAGTCAGCTTGAGCTTGGTTTGATAGTGGCTATTCATCATTTGAAGCTTTTTTTATCATGATGGAGTGTAGCATGTTATTGAGAGTAGTATTATAATGGCACTTACATGTTAGCTCTCATTGAGAGTTGTTGTAGACACCCTTGTTGAACTAATTGTGTTCTTGATTTACTTGAGAACAAACAAAAGTTTAATTGGGAGTGTTGATGTGGTAGATTTACACTCATTTGAGGCCTATTTAGTTCAATAATTCATGTCCTTAATTCCTAATTATGTCCTATTATAATGATATTTTTATGATTTGTAGTTCTGAAGGCTAAGGGATAGGGCAAGGATGAATGTTTGAAAGAAGGGCCAAAAACATGAAAAGAAGTGTAAGCTCCACATGGTTGATCGCCTAACAAAAAGGGCGGATCACCCAATGGGTACGACCTCGCCCAAATTAATAGTGCACAACAACTAAATTAACTAAGGTAGGTCGGTGAACTCGAAGAGGAATAGCGACTCATCGACTACAAAGGGCGAATAAGGTGACCATCACTGAATGCTACAATACTTAGAGAAAAAATTAAAGTCTTGAAAGTTGAACAAAGGTGGTACTCAGTGATCCGCCTAATGTGAAAGGCAAACTAAAAAAAACTCATTGATTGAGGTTTAAACACCGAAAGCCTAAAGTAAGAGAAAAGCGATATAACGAGCAATGGTGATTCACCAAATATTCTTGGCGAGCCCGACTAGCGTCGCTAAATGGGTCACGCATTGAGTTTTGGGACAAATTTTAGAGAAATTATAAAAAGTTCAAAGGAGAGAGAAAATAGGGAGTTTTAGAGGTCCAAATCCAGAAAATTGATAGAGAGATTTTGAACCTTATAGAGAGAGAAACACTTTTACTTTTTGAAGAACACTTTCGTAGTTTTGGGGTTTATCAACTTTGCTCTTGAAATTGACAAATTGAAGTTGAAATCGACTTGGTTATTCCTTGTAATTGCTTAGTTTCATGTTACACATATCTACTTCATGCAAGGTATAATTTCTTTACACTTTGTGAAGGGTGGCTAAAACCCCAAAGTCTAGGGGTGCAATTTTGGGGTTGGGTGTTGATTTAATGCAGTGGATATTGTGTTATGATTTGTTTTGTTATTGTTCATACATAGATTTGGGCTAATTAGTATGGAGTTAATTTATGGGTTAATGTTGCAAACTTAATTCCTACTTGTGATCTTTGATTGATTCTCGAAAGAGATTGATTAAAGTGGGTAATTTGTTCAATAATTGCAATTTAGGTGTGATGTCTCTAATTTGCTTGAAAATAGAGATTATGGGTCAGATCTATTTTCCCTATTTATGCATCGAAAGAGAGAATATATAGAGTAATGTATTGGGTTGTTTAGTTATGCATTTAGTTGAGACCAAAAGGAGATTCTATGAAATAGAAAGAAGATTAGTGTAATTAATTATGAACCAGCCTATCCATGAATGTTCACCACTATAGAACAACACAATTACCCCTATGTGACATTGTATTCTAATCTACGCACCCCTACATTACTTGTTACTTATTTGAATTTTTGAAATTTTGGTTTAATTGTGACTATTGATAACCAAACCCTTTTCATGAATTTGGTGTAATCATCCACTCAATTGTTCTTATTTCTACAAATGAATGGATTTACTTACCAAATTTCTTGATAGAATTTTCTGTGCTATATTATTCTATGTGGGATTCGACCAAACTCTTAGTTAGGTATTTATATTGTCGATGATCGCTTACTTTTTGGATTGGTTTTAGAGAATAGTTTGAGCACTATCACCTATCACAACCCTGAGTAGACTGTGATCTTGGTCGTGGGGAACGGAAGAGGGCGAAGAGGTTGTTGTGGATCCTAAAGGCTGAGTTGACTCACCTCTACTCAACCACAAACACTGACTAATAAAATGTCTGATCTGGCGCAATGATAACATGCACCTGAAGCATGTCTACATTGCCCAATGTGAGGCTTACAACACTGTGTACATAGTGGAGTAGGATGCATTATCTGGACAAAATGCTCCTAGCGACGGCCCTAAAGCTGGCCTGAGCTCTGACCTAATCTTGACTAACTATAACAATCAAAATATTTTCCTTGCATCTGTGGTGCGACATTAACTGCTGGTCGAGGTAGATATCGATAGAGTGGGGGCCTTAAATACCCATGTGGCTCCCTATAAGACCCCACAGTACGGTCCTTCTCTGCTCCTTATCCCTGCAGTTATCACGAATTCATCGAGAAAGTTCATCTGTAGTCTTAGTGAAAGCTTTTATATGGGAAATATCTACATCAACTGATAGGGATGCTACCCAACAATCTCTGGTCGGATGATCTTGCCGAACCATTAGCATAATGTTGAAATCTGGCTCTCATGGTACATACAATATCTGGTGCATATTTTGCCAAAGAATTAAGCAGGTGGCTATAAATCGTCACACTCATGTTCCCGTTGCTTTAGATTGATAAACTGGTCAAAACAAGTCTCTCGAACCTCCCATGTCAAATAGTGGGATAGGAAGGCTTCAATATAGCCGGAAAGAAACCAATTCCACATGCTCAATGATGGAGGCATGCATCACTCTCAATACTTTGTATATATTTTCTATAAAGTCTTGAGGATCCTTAGTAGAATTGGATCCCGTAAAAAAATGGAGGGGTAAAGTGAAGAAACTTTCGTACCTTCAAGCTCTTGACTGGTCTCTCCGAGCATCTGCTCTTGATTCTAGTTGTCGCTCATGAATAGAAACCATCATAGTCATCAACAAAACTGCCTCCCTTATCTCCTGCTCCCCAATCTCTGGTTAAGGGACAACAGGTACCGAAGGTCCTGTGCCCCTAACTTCCTCGAGTACCAATGGAACTTGTGAGGATAGGGGTGCTACGACTCCTCAGACTTGAACAGGTGTTGGGGAAGCTGGCACTAAGGGTACCAGAGATTCACTACGTGCCTCAAAGGGAAATCTATCCCTTGGACCTGGTGGGAAATGACTACTACCTTCCCATGGACCCACAAATATCTCTCTTTGTGCCATCTCTGAAGCATGTGTAGCCTGTTAGATAAAAAACATAAAACACAATTTATATTTCATATGTTCTTATAATTTTGCACTATAGCACAATCTATCATTTAAAAGAAATGTAACCATTCCTAAATGCCCTGTAGCTTCTTGATTATAAGTGTGGTGCTCAATACACACATAAACAAGACTCTAGTAGACACGACTTGTAGACCATCGGGATACGACATGCTATAATACCAAGTTTTTCACACCTCAAAATAGGGAGGTGCGACTGGCACTCAATACTATATTCGATAAAGTTCCACTGAAACATACTAGCTAACTAAACTTTGGTCCCAAAAGATCGAGCAACACAACATCTGAAATACGAAACCTGGACCATAAAGGTCATGACTTGAATAACAATAAGCCATATAAACAAACATATATAAAATACAAATAAAGAAGTACTAGCTAGCCAACGAGACCGCAACTGAAAACATACATACACACACATTATATACATGCCAAGCCTAGGGGTTGAAGTTTGAAACCTACAAATGAAACCCAGAATAATGTGTCTAGAATAGCCTCTACGAGTGACAAAAATTATGTCGGGACAAGGTTCGGACTATACCCAAATTGTACAACAAAAGTAAATATTCTTTAATAGCCCCAGAATATTATGGAGCTTGCCAACTCACAGTTGAACCCGAATCCTAGCGAGTGGGTCGATCAGAATCCCTACTTGGACCTGTTTGCACGAAACAAAAAAGTAGCATCCCTAGGAAATGGGATATCACTACGTATAAAAATGTAACGGTATGTAAGGCGGAAAATAGAATCATAAATAGCTATAAAAAGGGTAATAGAAATACAACTTGAAACTGAAACTAGAATAATCTCGATGGTTGATATTTGACTTTCTTTTACTCAAATATACATAGTATGATCATGTAATCGTATATCGTGAATACATATATTGTAACACCTTGGAATCTAGTAAGCTAAACTATTGATAAATGAGAGGGCAAGAGCCAAGGAAGAGGACTTGGGCAGTCTAACCTTCATCAAGCACTGCCCACCTTCCCACGACCACCTTAATGGCTCGTGGTGGGGACCACGGGTCGTGGTGGGACTTATGAAAGGCTAGGAAGTAGCTAGGCTACACTTGCCCAAAACAGCCTCCTTCACACGAGCCACTTCATGGCTCATGAATTCCTTGGCGGGTCGTGGGAGGGGTCGTGGTGATGAGTTAGATTTTTAAGGGTTAAGAGTGGTTTCCAAGCCACTGGTTCATGACCACGGAAGGCAGCACGGCTAGTGGTAGGAACCATGACTCGTGGAGCCTCACGTGAGGATGAGGCAGCCCCCTGTAAGTTAGGGGCTAATTGGGTCTTTTACGGTTTTAATTAAATCAAAGCTATGTCATTTTACCCAAGTATAGGACCCCTATATAAGTCATTTTAACCCCAAAACTCACCCATTCAAGTCATTAATTCCAAAACCCAAAATAAATCCCAAAGTTTTCCTCTTAAATATATCTCTCTCTAAAACTTGAAGAAGAAGAAAGAGTTGGAGCTAGAATCAAGGTCAAGTCTCCATGCCTCAAGCATTTGTGGGCTTTGTAATCAAGATATGATAGTTTTCGTCCATGGATTCCTTTCACCCATGGAGTTCCCAAATTCCTCTATTTCAAAGATTAGAATTCCCCAAATGAGTTAGGATTTTCTTCAATTGTCATGGGCTCTCTTCAATGTTGATTTAAATGATTGAATCTTGATATCTTATGCATGAATTGATGAAATATGATGGTTTTATGATGATTTCCCCCATGAACCCCTGTAACCCCTATGTTTTCAAGTTACGAATCATGTGATATGAGATTTTGATTGAAAAGGAAGATTTTTATGAAATCAAGCATGTATTACTAGTTTTACATGAATTTATGATGAAATCCATATCTAACCCATGTTTTCTAAGCATTGATGATTGAAAGTGGGTTTTGAACCTGAAGAGGTAAATTATGGACTTATGCATTTTCTTATGAAATCTATGCAAATGTTTTAGGGGTGCTTTGACAGTAAAGTACCAATGATGATGTTGTTGTTGTGTTGTTGAAAGGACATTCTCATAAACACATAACTAGCATGATGTCAAAGGTTTTCTCACATAGAAAGGATTCTTAGGTCGAAGACTTCTCACCTAATTGAATCAAAGAGTAAGAGGTATCCTAATGAAACTATCTTGGGTTGGTTATCCTAGGGTACCTTTCCATGAATAATGAGGTCAAGTAAAAAATGTCTATTTTGTGGGATTTAGCTTAGCACCGAGAGGACATTGAGATGGAAGCTCTCCCGAGTAGATGTCGGGTGTCTAGAAGTAATCTATTTATCCCTTACCTATATGCCCCCATAGGATGATTGTCTAAAATAGACATTAGCTAGTGGATCCACTTAAGCTAGAAGTTCATGGTTCTACCTTGGCAAATAGGACAACCCATTTTGGTGTGGGAGACACCGGGGGATCATGTTATAGCTCACACGGTCTCTATGTCGGTTAAGGCTAATCCCCCACAATTAATAAGGAACTAAGGTTACTTCAAGAAGTATTACATAGGAGATTAAAGGTTTTAAAGATCATATTAGCTTGCATTGACCATGGTTTTATGACTTATGTTTTCTAACTATATTATATCATGTTTTAGCTTGGTCAATTGAATGTCATGAAATGAAATGTCCCTTTTAGCATGTTATAAATGTTTTTATGCATGGCTATCATACTTGGTACATTGTTGTACTAATGCATACTCTTTTCTACATTTCCCCAAATGTAAGGTCGGACAGTCAAGTTTTCGAGTTTCGTGGCTAGAGGTTGACTTGAGATACTTCGAGCTTTGGTGAGCTCTCATGCTTCGAGGACGGAGTTTATTTTTTAGTCTCTTTCATGTATTTTTCTTTTGGACATGATGTATGGGCTAGGCTTAATTTCATTCTATTGTATTAGATGGCTATGATGACACAAGCATTTTAGACTTCCGGTTTTCGTTTATAAAAACTATTGGACTTGGATGATTGTTTTACCCTTATTGTTCTATTTCATATGTTATGAGAGCAAAGTGGCTTGTATCGAGTCTTTCGGGGTTCTATACGCCATGTTACATCTAGGGGATACCCCTGCGTCGTGACATATATATAGATGCAAATGCATGACATACCCAACCAAATGCTAGCAATAGTGGTGCCTCTCGATAGCCAACAGACATCATATTTACCAACTTGTGGTCATATGTATCTCATACGTATAAATATAGGTAATAGTCCCCATACTTCAAAATTATAGCTTAGGGAGTAAAATGTATAGCATGTCATGGATTCATAATGAATTTATGTTACCATAATCATGTTGCCAATTGTGGCTCATTTGTACGCTTGTCCTCATGATTCCATAATCACTTTCGTATAACATGTAAATGTCTCATGGAACCTTATATGTTTTTACGAATGTGCTTGGACACTTATCTCAACTTTTAGAAATCTAACCTTGAAGAGTTTCATAAAAGGCTTAAGGTGATTCACTTAGTTCATATTCCTTGTTCCCAGATAATTTATAAAAGAAAGTATTTAAGAATCAAGTGTTTTAATAGTTTAAACATCTAAGTTATATTTGAGTTTGAAAATCGTGTGTTACTTTACAGAGTTTTCAAAGTATACTTTAGCGGGTAAAGAGGACTAGTTGCAAATACTAAATATCTCCCATAATATTTTTAAGTCACACCACCCAAAAAAGAATAAGAATTCATACATATGGACATATAGTCAAGGAAGCCGATAAAATGACGTGTACATGCCGAATACCTTATTTATCCAAACAAGTAGAATATCAACATAATAGTATCATGAAAATAATTCAGTTGCGATTCCAATGCATTTCACAGAAGGTCTTTTGAGCAATTGAATAGTAAAATATCGCATTTGGCATTTTAGGAATTTTCTAGGAGTCATGCTAAAAGGAAGGACTAAGCTTAACCTTAACATATCTTTCCAATGAACGTCTAAAAACCTTTAGTTTCTTCACAAAAGATTTTTCTAACGTTCTAAGCTTCACAAACACAATATATACACATATGGTATGCACCTATACTTTTAATCGAGCTTAAATCTGCAAATTTTCCATATGGTCCTAACTCAAAAAAATGTTTGTAGAACTTTATAGAAATAATCATAAAAGAGTTCCGAGATGATTACCTAACCAAACCAAGTGTAAAACTTAAAGAAACACCAATAACTACCAAGTTATATCTTCCAAAATTAGCTTCAAATGTAACTAATAGAAAGAGAAATTGATTGTCACAAATAGAGATCACGTTTCTAGGCACGAGGGCAACCTTTAATGGTAGAAATTGCTAAAAAAGAACCTTAATCATCCAAGAACACCATTAGAACCCTCTCTTAAGCTTTTTTCTATATAGGAACTAAAAAGAATTTTTTTTATATTAAAATGTTGAATAGCCGACATACCATATTTTTTTACCCGACCCAGTTTGCTACCTAGAGTCTGCCCAAACAGTTCGCTGTAAAATACTCCTAACTTCTTACTTCGATGTCAGTTTGATGTGAGGTTTTTTGAGTTGTAAACTAGACTCATAGACCTTGGATTTGATAGTTTATGGGTCTTTAAACTTCTTATATATTGGGAGAAAACATCCAAGACATTTGACCCAAAGTTCAGAAAATTTTATTATTCGATAACTTTTGCCGAAGTTTGTTTCGCTAATTTTCTTGACTTCAAAACTTAACATACAACCATTGAACTATTATAATACCTCCTAACATATTATTCTTAGTGTATTAGACACTCATAGTCTTATCTCACAGGTATGGGTTAATTTAAACCTTTCAAACAGGTGAGGTGTGAGTTGAGTCATTTCTTTAACCTCGAACCTTTGTTTGACGGATTCCTTTAACCTAATACTTTAGTTTAGTTCCTTGGTATTTCTACTTATTTGCAATCTTATTTTGCAATGTACTATACCAAGTCATATAAACCTCATATAACTATGCCACGCTACACCACATATATTATGCAATAATAGAATAAAGTATGGGATCTCATAATTGGTATGGCCTTAATGGTTGTGGGTGTTGCCACAAATGTGGTGAATGTTGATTATGACCGTGCTGCCTAGAAGCGAAAAAGAAGTTTTTCTTTCACTCTTTACTCATGTTTTAGTTGTTGCACTAGGGACGGTGCACTATTTAAGTGTGGGGTGGGAGATAGACTTCCATGTTAATAATTTACTATTTTATCGAGTCTTTTTAATTTTTAGGATGGGTTCCTCGACCTTTTTTCCGATAATTTTTGTAAGGATAGTCTCATTGAAGCGATTAGGACTAGTTTTTTTTTGTTTTCCTTTGTCTTTGATTATTTGGATTATTAGTTGAGTCTTAGGGTCATTTTAGATTGCACTAGGGACATAGCACTATTTAAGTGTGGGGTGGGAGATAGACTTCCATGTGACTTTATCGAGTCTTTTTAATTTTTAGGATGGGTTCCTCGACTTTTGTTTTCGATTATTTTTTTTAAGGATAGTCTCATTGAAGCAATTAGGACAATTTTTTTTGTTTTCTTTTGTCTTTGATTATTTGGAGTGTTAGTTAAGTCTTAGAGTCGTCTTACAAGTGATTGTACCCTATGATGAATGGATGACGATCGTCTTAAGAAAAATTAGTCATAAGTTGGTAGGTTGTGAAGTCGTACCTTTGGTTATTCGAAACCTTTCTTAGAAGTAGCACTACATCATGGATAATTCGCACTTAAACATGCAATATAATGAAATAAGTAACCTTGAGACACACAAGTTCTTTGATTTGAATCTAAAGTGATAAAATTGTGCTTAATTGTGTTGGAAGCACTCAAAATTATTTGTATGAACATGCTAATTTGTTTATTTCCTTGGGTGTATGTCAAGATGCCATGTGTGGTGAGTATTGACTTGTTCTTACATAAAGCTTCATCTAGAACTTGCTCTGTGTGTTCTTAACAAGTAGCTTGTATGAACTATGGAATAGGATTGAGGCATTATTCTATTTTTTGCCTCCATGATGATTATCCATAGTGAAGCCCCGTTGAGCTTTTTAGCCTATAAATCTTTGATTAACCGCACAATGAGATGGATTTATTTTTGTTGATACCATTCCATTATTTGATCCAAATATTGATCCTTAATGCACTATGTCACGAAGAAAGAGTAAATTAAAATAATGATAGAAGTAAAGCATGTTGGGATGCTTATGTGGTGAAAATAAGAATTGAGATGTCAAGAACCCATAATAAAATTGCATAAGCACTTGTTATGCCTATATATATATATATAAGAGAAGTGCTTAAATAAGAGAAGAAAAGAAGGCAAAATTTTAAATATGTAAATGATGAAAAAGATGAATAGAGGGTGATTAAGAGGTGTGACCCAAAGAAGAGAAAAGTGATTGAATTGTCCAAATGATAAAACAAGTGCATTAAGGAGGAGGAGTAGTCACTATTGGTATCCTAAATGTAACCTCCCTATCTTGGAGACGACATTACAATCAAGTTAATTCATCTTGATTCCCTAATAAATGCATTGTGAAAGTTAAAGTACACTATGAGAAAACCTATGGTATGTTGTGATATGCAAGAACATCTTTTGTGAGAGTGAAACCTTATATTTTGAAAAAAATAGGCATTTGAAATTAAAAGGTGTGAACATGATGAATGTTTGAGTGAAAGGCTATACCAAAAATAGTGAGGGCATTCGTGGCGCACACTTAGGTGTATTTCATGTTGGTGTATTCTTATATGATTATATTGGCCCGGTAAGATTGGTGGCGAGTCATTCATTGAGGTCATATTTTGTCGATTGGTATATTAAATTTGTGAAATAATATGTTTTAATTCCATAAATGTGAATTACAAAAGCATGATTAAATCTGTTTGGTCGATTCTAGTGCGGGTAGATAAGTGCTTAGGTGTTAATAATGAGCTGGTAATTTGGAGATTGTTCGAGGACGAAAGGTTTAAGTGTGGGGTGGTGATCATGGACATATTTATATGCCTAATTACTACATTCTACCTACACATACCTTATGTTTCAAGGACATTCTTGATGCTAATTGGTATGTTTTGATGAAGTATTGCTATGATTACACACAAACCTACATGATTAGCAATATATAGGGGTTCCAAAAGGAGTACGAACACAATGGGAGTTGGAGAGGACTTTATGGAGCAAGGAAAATGAGCACGACAAAATAAAAATTGCACAGGGCAGCAGTGGCGCACCTCCTCACCCTTTAAGCAGCTGGGGGCTCTTCCTAGTGCACCGAAAGTGCTTCGTGGCAGTAGCCTAGTGACTGCTACCGGTTGTTGGCGCCTTGTCCCCAAATTCTCCGATGAATTTCCAGATTTTTGAGGATTTCAAATCCAATTAGGAGAAGGACTTAGTTCCATAAACTTTGTAAATAGGACCTAGGTATATTTTTTAAGGGGACTTATTCTTTTTAAAGTGCAAGAGAAAAACATTACAATTCATCATGGGTTTCAATCTTGTACTTTTTCTTTTGTCTTGAATTACATGAAAACAATCTTATTTATGTTTTTTATGATTAAGAGTGGCTAAAAGTCTTTGTTCTGGGGCTGTAGTCATGGATGATTATTGAACATCAATTTATATGGCTTAATTTGGTTATCCTATTAATTACTCTTGTATTTTTATTTTAGTATTTTATGATTGGTCACTTTGACATAAATTTATTATCTATTCTTGAACTCGATAGACGAAGAGGTAGATAAACCAAAGAATACAAGAGAGCGATTTTTTTACACACCACTTGTTTATATTCATGTTTAGGATTGATACCCAGACTAACATCGTGCTTGGTTAAGAGCTAGGATTATAAATAAATGCTCTTCAATTGAGTATGCATATCTGCACTCAACGATATAGTTAGGCAATTAATTGAGGTAGTTGGTTAGAGGTCGAGAGATCATGATTATAATATCAACCCTATAAATCAATAATTCGACAACCACAAGAAATCCATGAAAGAGATGTGATACATGAAGCCTTAAGTATGTTACAACGTTGGAATTGTCCCTTTAATGTTTAAACAACGAAATTGAAGTTGTCTAGTTAGTTAATGTTTAAAGCTTTAATTATTTGCAAACTTAGTATAGAAAACACAGGTTTCTTGATAACACTTTCTTTAATTTTTGGGATTAGTTGAATTGAATCTAAATTGATCATTAGTCATTTGGGTTCGACAATCTAAAAGAACCATTTATTACTTTGATGACCACGTATACTTGTGTGTGCATTTGGGAGAAGACTAAGGTTATTTAGGAGACTGAAAATAGTGGAAATCTCTGAGCAGAAGAAGTGTATGAGGATGGACGGTGAAGATGTATGTGAGAATGAAGTAGGTCAGGCAAGTAGTAATGGGGAAGGACTAGATGGTCCAGTGACTAACAAAAGGGGAGTGGTGGCTAGACCATTTTACAAAGGGGAAAATATGGGTGACCCTGTAACTTTTTTTTAAAAAAAAATTTCGTCTTTTATTGATACCAAAAAAGTACAAGTAGGGGAGGATAATTCTTGATACCTACTTAGAGTGGGACAACCCCCAATCTATATACCAAAGTAGGATTTCTATGTAAGCTCTCAAAAAATTATTAAATGAGGTATTAACCTCAGCACAACAGTTCCTTAAGGAACAACAAAAGTCAAAATTCTATACAAGTCTCTATCTAGGGAGAAAGAGTTCTTTTTGATAATCGTTCTGAGGTAAGGCACATTCATTCTATTCAAAATCAGTTCTCCTCTTGCCTCACTTGGAAATTGATGATGATGAGTGATCCATGTTCTGTTAGCGCACTGGAGACCCCAATAGACGAGGCAATTGGCCATCTTGTTTCCTTCTCTGAAGCAATGTTGAAGGCGCCAATTGTCCAATCGTTGAAGGAGATTCCTGATGGTGATAATTTTATCCTATAGGATCCATGGATTATCTTGAAGGATGAGGATACAATCCACTAGAGGTTTATAATCAACCTCCACTTCCAGGTTTCTAATTCCATTGTTGACACACCACTGAATACCTGTTTCCAAAGCCACTGTCTCAGCCATGTTGTGGTCAGTGCTTCCATAAACCTCTGCGAAAGCAATCTTTATCCTGCCTTGATTGTCTCTAATTATACCGCCTCCTGTACTTAGTCTTGGATTTCCTTTGGAGCAACCATCTGTGTTGAGCATGTAGAAGTCTAGTTTTGGTCTTAACTATAGAACAAGAACATGACTGATCTTATCTCTAGCCATTTCGACGATGCTGTAAAACTGCTCCCAATCAATGAATGGATTGATGCTTTGGAACTATTTGTGGGCTATAGTAATAATTTGACTATTAGTGTTGTAGGTGATGCTCTTGAAGTTTATCTTTATGCCTTTGTATCTATGCTTGCATCTTACTTTCCACACTTGCTAAATTATAATACTAGGAAGGATTTGAAGGAAAATTTTTTGGACCAGATTCTTCTCCATTGAAATCCACCAGTTTATCAATAGTTTTTTCAAACAATTATGATTCTAGCTGATCTCAATTAGTTTGTTATAATGTCTACAAACTTGTTGTGCTATCTGACCTTTGTAGAATAAGTGTTCAACTGTTTCTTCTTCATAAATCATGTAACAACAAGAACATCTAGAAGGTAGGTGGACCTTAAATTTAGTGAGATTTAGATCCACGACCATCTTGTTACGCAACACTTTCCACAAAAGGAAACAGATTTAAAAAGGGTTCTTATTATGCCAAATCATCTTATTAGTAAGATTGACATTGCCTTTTTTCCTAATAACATAGTTCACCTACTGAGCTTAAGGAGGCAGTTGACATGATTTTTAATATGTAGTTTTGATGATTTGACAAACCATGGGATCTGATAGGGGACTTGATCCCATGTGAGAATGGTGGTCTTGTACGAGAAAAAGACTGCTGGAAAAAGTACTCTGCACACCCAGCCATCAATAGAAAGTGGTGCGCGTTTGGTGCAGAGTTGTAGGGTCATCAACCAATAGCATTGCTTCTAGGGTTTTGTGTCCATCGTATATAAGTTTCATATCAAATGGACACAACCCAGTTTTTTGCATCCTGAAAGTTTGAAAAGAGCAAAAAGCCATTTTATCTAGAAATATTCTCCTCAAGAACAACAAGGAACCTGATAGAGTTGTCATTGTTCTTAGTTGTTGTAGGTTTATATTTATGTGCTTATTCTTGTAGATCTATTCCTGTGTTATAAAGGAATCAGATCAGTTCATGTTTTCAATATTGATTCTTAGTTGTAGCTAGAATTAGCTATGGTGAGTTAGTGAAGTCTAAATTGATTAGTGTTAGTTGATTTAGTGGGCAACAAAGTTGTTGCTTTGAAGCTTGTTCATAACAGAGTTGTTATAATGAGAGGGAAGGGATTTAGAGTTAAACTTCTAGATTGCAAGAGCTTGTAATCTAAATCTTTGCTTTGTTTGAATGATAATGGATCTGAGTTGAAATCTTGTACGACATGTCGTGGTTTTCTCCTCCCTTGAGCAAGGGGGGTTTCCACGTAAACTGGTTGTGTCATTTATTTTGATGCATTTATTTTAGTTACTGTTCTTACTGAGTTAAGGGACCTGGTATATTGATGTGTAATGGACGTATACATTCTAACAATTGGTATCAGAGCCTGGGCTCTTTAACTAGTCAACACCAAGAGAAAATCCTATGGAAGAATGGTTGCTCCACTAAATTTAGAGGAAGGACAATCATTAACTAGGCCACCTCGTTTTCATGGCCAGTTCTATAGTTGGTGGAAAACTAGAATGCATGATTTTCTTATGGTTGAGGATAGTGAGATATGGGATGTTATGCTTGATGGTCCCTATGTTCCTACAACTGAAGTGAAAGAAGGAGACATTACTAGAGTTATTCCCAAAACTCGACAACAGTGCACTGAGACTGATAGAAATAAGATTGAGAAAAACTACAAGGTAAAGAAATTATTGGTGTGTGGCATAGGAGTTGTGGAATACAATTGAATCTCCGCATGTAAATCAGCTAAAGAAATCATGGACTGTCTCAGAACTGCTCATGAAGGGACTGAGAAATTGAAGGAATCAAAGGTGGACATGCTTACTACTCAGTATGAAAACTTCACCATGAAGGAGGGAGAAACCATTCATGATATGCACACTAGATTCTCGTCTATCAAAAATGAGCTACGTTGCCTAGGAGAGCCTATTCATCCAAGTAAACAAGTTAGGAAGATACTGAGAATTCTTTCTAAGTCGTGGGCAAGTAAAGTGGATGCTATTACTAAAGCTAAGGACCTGACAATAAATGCCTTGATTGGAGATCTTCAAACTCACGAGATGAACAAAAATCAGGAAACTTCAAAGAAGGAAGTAAAGAGGGACAAGTCACTAGCACTCAAGGTGACATCAAGTAAAGTGTCTAAAGAAGATGAAGACATGGCTTATCTCACTAGAAGATTTCATAAAATCGTGAGGAAACATGGAGGGTTCAGGAAGACATGAAACTCTAGCAGGGATGCTAATGCAAATGATTTGTGCCACAAGTGTGAAAAATAAGTGCATTTTATCAGAGAATGTCCTAGACACAAACTTGAATATAAAGACTATGTCAAGGTTGGAGGAGACAAAGGCAAGATAAGGTATCTAGTCCTTGATAAGAGAGGCAGAAAACTATTGATGACTATGTTGTGAAGAAGGCCCTTGCAGTCTCGGGAAATTCTTCAAGTGACTCAGAAGAGTCCAAGCACCCTGAAGATGCCTCCATGCTTGTAGTAAAAGATGATGAGGATGTGTTTGATGCAATGTTTGCTTTCATGGCAAAATCTGATGATGAAGAAGCTGAAGAAGAGGTAACTCTTTCTGACTTTAAACAGAACTTTCATGTTTATTCTACTAAGAGGTTGAGCAGTCTAGCAGCTATTTTCATTAACTCAATCACTGAGTTGACCACTGAAAAGGATTTGATGAATAACAATCTAGATTTTTTCCATGATGAAAAAGTCGCTTTGGTTTCTCAAATGTCAGTAATGGGAGAACAAATGATGTTTCTGGAATCTGAAAATCTAGAACACAAGGAAAAATTAAAGAAGTTGAGTAAGAACTTTGTTAGAGGAAAAGGTGAAGTTAGAAGTTTACAACTAGAGCAAGAAACTAGCTTGAATACTATTGAAGTGAAACTAGCTATGGCCTTGGAGAGAAATGATCAGTTAGAAAGGGACCTGGTCAGTGTCAAATAAGAACTGAACAAATCTCTGAAATGGACTAGTTCTTCAAAATTGCTTGCAATTCTTATTAGTCAGGGTCAAAATGATGGGAAGGGCTTAGGAAGCTTCAGCATAAGTCATCCATATAACTCTCATAGCAAATATGTTTCAGTGTTTGACAATATTTTGTGTCTTCATTGTGGACGTAATGGTCATTTGAAGAAGGAGTATCCATCTTGGAGAAGAACTCAAGAAAGTTTTTCAAACTATTCCAAACAGGAAGTCATATAGAACAAGGGACCTGGTCCTAGTTCTGACTCTTTTCATAATATGAGACAGACTGTCTTGCCATACTGAACGAGAAATTCTCTGTAATGGGTTCCCAAATCTAGCAAATAATCTATGTTGCAGGGGAGTGGAGGAAGTAGTCGCCAGTATTGGTTCATGGACAGTGGATGCTCAAAGCATATGACTGGAAAGATTGAAAGCTTCCTCTCACTCAAGGCATTTTAAGGTGGAGGTGTCTCATTTGGAAATGGAAAGATAGGGTACATTCTGGGAATTGGGAGAATTGAAAAATCTCTTGAGCACTATATTGAGGATGTATATTATGTGAATGGGCTGAAATAGTCTACTTAGTGTTCACAAATATGTAATAAAGGTAATGAGGTTAGATTTTTATCAGAAATTTATATTGTTACAAATCTGACATCAAAGGAAGTAATCCTAACTGCAAGAAGGTGCAAGAATATGTATGTTGTTGATCTGGATACTTCCCAAGGATATGATCTTACTTGTCTTAGTTCCCAAAGTGAAAATTCTGACTTGTGGCACAGGAGACTTGGTCATGTGAGCTCGTCTCTGATAAACAAACTTGTATCCAGAGACCTGGTCTATGGATTACCAAAGTTAAAATTCAGTGATGACAAAGTATGTGATGCATGTGTCAAAGGAAAGCAGATAAGATTTTCTTTTAAATCAAAGAAGCAAGTGAGTAGAACAAGACCTCTTGAGATAATTCACAAGGATCTTTGTAGCCCTGTGAAGATTCAAAGTAGAGGTGGAAACAATTATATACTTATAATTGTGGATGATTATTCAAGGTACACTTGGACTATGTTTCTGAGGTCAAAAAATGAAACGTATGATGTGTTGATGATATTTGTGAAGATGATTCAGACAAAGCTGAACTGTAAGATTGCAGGGATCAGGTCTATTCATGGGAATGAGTTTGAAAATGCCAAGTTTGATAATTTTTGTGCTGAAAATGGCATTCATCATAACTTTTCAGTTCCAAGGACACTTCAGCAAGATAGTGTTGTTGAGAGGAGGAATGGAACTCTGGTTGATATTGGCAAACTATGCTCATTGATTCAAATCTTCCAAAATATTTCTTGGCTGAAGTATATAACACATCTTGTTATGTGACTAACCTGTGTTTGATAAAGTCTATTTTAAATAAAACTCCTTATGAGCTACTCAACAATAAAAAACCTAAATTGAGTTATTTAAGGGCTTTTGCAAGCAAATGTTGTGTACTGAACAATGGGATAGATGATCTAGGAAAATTTGATCCTAGAAGTGATGAAGGAGTGTTTGTGGGATATTCCTCTTCAAGTAAAGCTTATAGAGTTTACAATAAGAGGACTATGTGTATTGAAGAAAGTATTCATGTGATTTTTTATTAAACTGGTGATATCAAAGATCTAAAGAACAAGGATTATGATGAGCAGGAAGAACTACTTAAGATTCAGAAAGATAGTTTGAATGAGTCATAAGCTGAAAGAACTCAAGATCCAAATACTGTTGAACCTGATTCAAATGAAAAAGTCAATGAAGATGATGAACTTAAAAAGAGACCTGGTTTGTTTGATAATGTTGAACCATATGATGCAATTCAACCTGAGAATGAAGATTCTAAAAATGAAGAGGAAGAAGCAGATGAACTCCAACCCTTGACAATTATGTTTGGGTGGAAACATAGGTCTTCTCATCCTCTTGATAATCTTATTTCTCCCTTGAAATATGGAATACATACTAGATCCAAAACTAGAAATCTAGTTGCATTCTCAGCATTCATATCAAATATTGAGCCCAAAAATATCAAGGAATCCTTGAAAGATGTTGATTGGGTGAATTCCATGAAAAGAGGAACTTCACCAATTTGAACGAAGTAAAGTATGGCACCTGGTCCCTAGGCCCCCGATAGAACTGTAATAGAGACCAGATGAGTCTTCAGGAACAAGATGGATGAACATGGTATTATTACAAGAAATAAATCAAGGTTGGTGGTGCAGGGATATAACCAAGAAGAAATCATTGACTATGATGAAACATTTGCCCTGTGGCAAGGATGGAAGCTATTAGAATTCTCATTGCTTTTACAACTTTCATGGAATTCAAATTGTTTCATATGGATGTAAAAAGTACATTCTTGAATGTTTACTTGAAAGAAGAGTTTTATGCAAAGAAACCCCCTGGATTTGAAGATGTTGATTATCCAAATCAGGTGCTTAAATTGGATAAGGCTCTTTATGGTCCTAAATAGGCTCTTGGAGCTTGGTATGAAATGTTGTCTAAGTTCCTTCTGGAAAATGGTTTCAAAAGAGGAAAAATTGACAATACTCTCTTCTTGAAAACACGAGGTAAAGAATTGCTCATTATCCAAGTGTATGTTGATGATATTATCTTTGGAACAACTTCTGAAGTCATGTGTGAGGAATTTTCCTCACTAATGGGCAGTGAATTTGAAATGAGTATGATGGGAGAATTGAGTTTCTTCCTGGGGCTGCAAATCAAGAAAACATCAAATGGTACCTCTATTTGTCAAGAAAAATACATCAAGGAGATGCTTAAAAAATTTCATATGATGGATGCAAAGTCTATTGATACTCCCATAGGAACAAACTCAAAACTAGATGCAGATGAACCTGGTCCTATAGTAAATGAAACTATGTATAGAGGCATCGTTGGTTCATTGTTGTAATTGACAGCAAGCAGACTTGATATTGTGTTCAGTGTGGATATGTATTCTAGGATTCAAGCCTGTCCCAAGGAGTCTCATTTGAAAGCTGCCAAGCGAATCCTAAGGTATCTAAAGAAGATAGGGAACTGGTCCTATTCTATCCTTCAGGAGACTCTTTTAAATTGGTGGGATATGCAGATGCAGATTATGTAGGGTATTAAGTTGTTAGAAAGAGCACCTCAGGAATGGCTCACTTTATGGGGTCTTCACTCATCTCTCGGAGAACGAAGAAGCAAAATTCAGTAGCTCTTTCTACACCTGAAGCAGAATATATAGCAGCTGCATCCTGTTGTGCTCAACTTCTATGGATAAAACAACAACTTGAAGAATTTGGAGTGATCATTCACACTATCCCACTCTTGTGTGATAACACAAGTGCACTCAATATCGCAAACAATCCAGTTCAACATAAAAGGATTAAGCACATTGATGTGAGACACCATTTTTTGAGAGATAATGTAGAAAAGGGAAACATTTGTATGCAATTTTGTACGACTGAAGATCAAATTGCTGACATTATCACCAAAGCCTTGAGCAAAGACCAGTTTGAGAAAAATAGATTGAGGTTCGGAATGTTGAAGCTTGACTGAGCTGATCCCATCTGAAGCATCCAACACTCATTGCCTATGATTAGGAGGTAGGTATACTTGGTATTTGTAATGGTTGTTTTGGTAAACTCAATCTTATACCTTTTGCAGGTATACACTCATAATGATTTGCTGGAATAAAGGAACGACAAAACAATTATGGGATAAGCATCTTCAAATTGCAGAGAGGGACCTGTACCTATCTCAAAAGGTTAGCACTCTTTACATTGTATTTAAATTGCTAATGAGAACCGTTGTGACTGCCACGTGTCAGTCATTCATCATCTGACCGTTGTCCCATTGCTTTAAATCAAAGTGACGCATCCTATCAAGAGACATGACACACCTTGTCATTTCTTTTTATACTCTCTTCCCTCAACTCTCTTCAAAAATATTCGAACTCTTATCTTTTTTTCAGAAACCCTAATAACTTTCTCTTCTTTTTCTCTTCCTTTCTCTATAAAATTTCTCAAATTCTGTCCCCTTCCCTAAAGATGCTGGACATTCTAAATGAAATAAACCCTATGGCCTTCTCCTCATCCTCCAGTGACCCTATTTCAACACCAATCTCAACAATTCCTCTGGTTGAAGAATATCATACCCCAACCACTGAGGTCATTCCATATTCTATTGACAACGCCTCTCCAGTGTGATCCCCCTCTCTAGATCTAAATGAACCACAAAATTCCTCTCCTGACAAGGCCATGCAGTCCAAAATGGGTCAAGAAAGTGAAGCCCCTTTGTCTCCATCTCAACCTGGTCCCATCTCTTCCTTGTGTCTGAACTTCTCTTTGAGGGAGACCTTCCTGAAGAGAAAAACTTAGAGTCAAATATTTTGGCTTCTAGTGAGGAGTTAGTGGTGGAGAGCCTCACCGAAATAAGGGAAAGCATAAGAGCCCCATTTTCTGAGGAAGGAGATAGAAATCCAGAGGCTTCTCTTGAGACCTTTGAACCAAAGTTCGACAAAACCCCAGGAACCGTTCTATCCTCTACTATTATTATGATGAAGAGGATGAGGACAATCGTCATTTGTGCTGGGCTGTGAAAAGATGGATGGTTCCCATCTGTAGTAAGGGAAAAAAGAAAGTGACTGAAGAGATATCCGCACAGCAAAACCCTTATAGTACCAGTGGTTTAGCAAGAAAGTTAATGAGTGACGCAATGAAGGAGAATAAGGTTAGCACTACTGAGAGCAGGAGAAGAAGAAAGACTATAGTAGAAGAGAACACGGTCCCTGAGGAAGCAATGGTTGAATTATCAAATGAGCAGGATGAGAGTGAAACTGTGTCAGAAGATATTGTTTTTGTAGTGGAAAAGAGGTATTAAGAAAGGAGGAACCCAAAACAAGGAAAGCACAAATTAAAAAGAAAGTTGATTTGAAGAAGGAGTCGGTAAAGAGGAAAGTGAAAGAGACCATGAAGAGAAAAAGAGAAGTGTCACCTGACACTGAGGAACTTTTTACAGAATCTAAGAGAGCAGGTTCAAAGAGTAAAAATATGAAGGTTGAAAAGGAGTTGACTCGGGATGAGAAAATTAACATTTTGAACAAACAAAAGGTTCTAAATGGAAAAGTGTTTGACCCTGAGATAATCACCAAGCAAGGAATGTGTAATCTGGCAGACTGTGGAAATTCAAGCATGGACTCATCTGTTTATAGATCACATTCCAGTGATACATGCGCCTCAAGTAAGGGATTTCTACTATAATACTGAATTTACCGAAGATGGGAGTCTCAATACACGAGTAGGTGACAGAATTTTTCACTTGAAAGAGGAAAGGCTGGGAAAGATTCTAGGTGTACCCATTTAAGGGATCATGTTAGTGGCTGGACAACTTTGCTCCAAAAGTTTTGTTCAAGAATGTGGTAAACTCCCAAAGCTAAACTGTGCTGGTATTCCCAAGAAACTTCTGAAGGGGGAATATCATTTGCTTTTTGAGTTTGTGAACAAAGTTCTTCTTCCTCGATATGAGAAGTAAACTGTTGCTTCTATGGCTAACCTGTATCTAATGGAAGCACTGAGCAAGTTTGATCCCATAAAATTTCCAACCATCATGCTAGAACATATGCACAAGACTCTTACAGTGAAAGATAGGAAACATGACATGGGTTATGGCTATTTCTTAACAAAAGTGTTCAATCACATGGAGATTCCTCTTAAAGCAAGTGTAAGAGGAACAATGAAGAAAAATTTCTCCATTAACATCCTAGTTGAGTGTGAGTGTGTGGAAGGAAAAATAGGGCACATGAGTAAAATATTTGAGTTGCTAGTAGAACAGAGTCAATTGAGGCATGAGCTAGAGGAAATGACAACACTGTTTAGCAAGAAAGATGCAGAGATAGCCTTGTTGAAGGTATTGTTGGTAAAGGCTCAAACTGAGAGACCAGGTTCGGCTGAAGTCACCGAACTGAGGGATAAAAATGAAAGCATCATGGCTCAAAATGTTGAATTCAAGGTAAAGTCGATCAAGACCCATGATGATGCAAATGTTCGTCTCACTCTTATCCTACAATCCCTCACCCAAAATCCTCCTCCTTCTTAGTTTCCTATCTGTCTTCCCTTTATCTTTTTTTCAGTGGGTATTGTCTCGTTGTTCCCTTAGTAGTTTGTTTATAATGTTTTCAATGCACTCTTTGTATGCAATGTAATTAATTCCCTGTTTTTGTTAATGACCTTTCTTAATTTTATGCTTATTATTAATGCTTCTATTGACGAATGGCTATGGTTTTACCATACTTTCTTACTTTTAAACCTGGTTTACTGGCTTTACTTTTTTATGATGCCAAAAGGAGGAATATTGGTATGCATAGGATAGATTCTGCTAGTTCACTGGGGATAGTTACCTGATGTGGTTGAAAGGGGGAAGAACTGTGAAGGACAAGAGAAGTCATTTGTGATTAACGTTTCAAGCATACGTCATCCAATTCTAGGTGCTAAGGATTGTTAACTAGTATAATACCCAACAATGAGTTGGGGTCGAACCAACAGGGAGTGCTACGTGTTCATATTCAACTATGAAGTACAAACGTGGTCTAATTAGTTATAGGAATAGAAATTATCGAAAAATGACAAGTAAACAGGGCAAAGAGGATGAGACGAATGTCAGATGGGGGGTTTTGGTTTGCAAATTATCAGCCACAACACAATAAAACCAAGAGAAACTATCAATATAGAGAGGAATTCTCGGAATGTGATCGACTATAGACAAATTTCACTTTATGGGTAATTGAAACTATTAATAAATAGCTAAATATCAGTGGGTAGGCTAGACTATGATTGAAATAATTTTCTCTCGAACAACTATCACGTTTCAAGTGATTTCTTTCAAACATCAACAAGCTTAGCAGATAAGAACAACCCACAATCTTAATACATCCTCTCTCTCGAGCAAGATGGGGAGGATTGGGTTTAGGATTCACTTTTTCGACCTGAACCTATATCAACACAATACCTACAAACCATTAATCAAAAGCTTTAGTTCCAAAACCTCTCTCTCAAGCAATCTAAGAACTCAAAATTAAAATTGCATTTGTAATGACAATAAATAGATTAAAACACAGCTAATGATTAAACCACTTCAATTGAGCATTTAAATCAGTAATTACTAATATCCATAAGCTAATTCAGCCCATAATCACATAATCACACCCCAAAAATTAGGGTTTTATCTAAACATCATAAAAAAGTAAAAACAATTACCAACTATATTAGCTATCAACTGGGTATTAGTATCCAACCCTTTAAAATGTTCCAAAAATCATGAAATTGAACAACCCAAATCCAAATTTATGTGAAATCTACTTGAAAGCTTCAAAATTCTACAAGAACAATGCTTTTTAGTTCTGGGTAAAAGTTTCTCAATGTTTTTCTGAATACCTTCTCTCTCTTCAAAAGATCAATTTATATTGATTCAAAAGTTGCCTTTTTGGGGTAAATCGGCGGTGTAAGTCGGGCTTCGCCAACTGATCGGTGATTCGCCGATCTCCTGTCCATCGCCTTTCTATTTCGAGTATTCAGCTAATATGCACTGTAACCTTAGGCTGTCGAAGTTGGGAACGTCGAAGGATTCGGTGACGTTCCATTTGCTCTTTTGGATCGCCAATTTTCTCGCACCTCCATTGAGAATCTTGTAAATTTGAGCGATCAAGGTTACCTTCACAGAATCATTCGGCGATTCACCGACTGCTCACTCATGTCTCCAAGTTGGTTCTTTCTCAGGGCTGGCATACTGGAACTTTAGGCGAGCTGAAGAGCCACTCGGTGGTTCACCGAGTGGTCTTGGCGATCACCAGGATCACGTTTTCTCCACTTCTTCAGCTTGTTTTGCTCATTTTTGCCTGGTAGTGTCCTTGCCTTGTTCCTTGACTCATATACTTGAAAATCAACGCTTTAACATCAATTTATAGCACAAATAAGGCATTTGAGGACACTAAAACTATCAAAACAAAGCCCTAAATGAGTCAAAATCTCAAACTCATCAACACCCCCAACTTAAACTTTTGTTTGTCCTCAAGTAAAACTCAAGATCAACAGTTCAATAAGGATGTCTCAAATAGTGCTGCATAAGACTCAACATGAATACACACAAAAGGTTTAAACTACATATACAATGCTCAATTGTGCACTCAGAGATTCAAATTGTGACTCACCATTATCAAGGACACTCAAGTTCACATACTTGCCTCAAATGTAAGTTCAAGCTCAACAAAGGTACTCAAATTCCGTCGCAACAAAGATGACTCTACATTCACACAAAATTCTTCAACAATTTAAAGTCCCAGAATCACATACAACTTTCACACTCAAAAAGACGAATGCATGCATGACTCCTCCCATAGGCCTGCCCTTATTTTCCAATTAACATTTGTTTCAACTCACTAAAGATCACAAAGGTCTTTTCAAGGCTTGTAACGGGCATGAGTCTGAAGGTATGGTCATTTAGGCTTAGTAGCTTCTACCTTCATGAAGTATGGCTTGAAAATCACTCTTTTTCCTTCTCTTTCACATTCAAACATGCTCAAACTCCACCTTATTATTCAACTTCATATGAACCATCAGATACCTAATTTCTTTTGCAATTTTTACTACTTTATGTCACAATTATTTTCTTTTTCATTCGTTTTCTTTTCTTTTCTTTCATTTCCTTTCTCACTTTTTTTTACATGGAGGGGTTCCATCTTTTTTAAACGGGGAGTTATTCACACTTCTTGACTTTCCCTCTTTTTCACCACACCCCCAACTTAGGCTTTTGGCCTAAGTTGACTATTCAAACAATCCAAAACTTCATGAAGGTTATAGGTGATGGGATAAATAGGTCAAAGTTATTCAAGTTTCTTCCAAGAAAAGGATAGGCTCAAAAGGCGCCAAGCAAGGGTCACACATCTCACAAGGTTGGACACAAAGACGTATATTGTCAAATTTGGCTCACTCTTCAAACTTCTTGCCTAAGATCATTTCAATTGTTCGGTTCACTCAATCAATTGTACTAACGGGGCAAGTTCTTTGTGTCATCAAATACAATGTTCAAGACGACCTCACCACACAAGGCATTGGTACCAATATCAAACAAGACTCCACACTTTCTAGCTAGCATGCAATATTCACTGATTTAATGTTTCAAAGACACTTCATCCAATTCTAAGTGTCAACGATCGCTAGTCAGTATAAAACTCAACTATATGAGTTGGGGTCAAATCCCACAGGGAGCGGTACATATTTAAGATTCAATAGGAAAGTGCGAATATGATCAAGTCAGTCATAGGAATAGACATTATCGAATAAAAACATAATTCAAATTAGGGGGTGACACAAATGTCAAATAAGGGGGTTTTGGTTGTAATTATCAACTACAACAGCAGCAAATAACACATAAATGACAATAATGAGACGGGTTCTTGGGATGTGATTTGATTATAGGCTAATGTAGACAAATGGGTAATTGAAAATATTAGAAAATAGCCAGATATTAGTGATTAAGCTAGACTATAGAGGAGGTAAACTTTCTCTCGAACAATTTACCCTGAATCATGTCAATTTCTCTCGAACATCGACAAATATGCAAAATAAGAACATCCTATGCCTTAGTTCATTCACTCTCCCGAGCTGAAGGTGTGGAAAAAGGTTTAGGATTCACTCTCTCGAGCTGAACCCATGACAACCCAATACCCACAGACCATCAATCAATAATCTTAGTTTAAAAAGCTCTCTCTCGAACAAGCCAAAAACACAAGGGTAGAACTGCATTTACAACTACATTTCTTAAATTAAATCACAATTAATGATTGAAATCACTTCTAAACAATATTTAAACTAACAACTAGCAATATCCATAAACTAAATCAGCCCATAATTACATAATTACACCCCAAGAATTAGGGTTATGGTTTGGCGGGAGGATTTTCTCGATTCTTTAGATCAATATCTAGCTTCAATGGGTTCTCTGAGTATTCACCTAATCCTGACAGAGCAGCTACCACTTCATCATAACCTTGAACTTCAGTCTCATCATAATTTGTAAGAACAACCTCAAGAAGCTCACTCATGCACATTAGATGGCACACACTAGCCACCGCTTTATCGATTACATCAATCATCGAAACCACATGAATGTCACTCGGATGTTTCATTGACTTCTGCACATTAAAGGTGACCTCATCTTCATTCACCCGGAACTTCAATTCTCCACTTTCAACATCCACTAGCGCTTGCTAAAAATGGTCGTCCCAAATAATAGGAATTTCAGCATTGATCTTACAGTCAAGAATAACGAAATTAGCCGGAAAGATGAATCGATCAAACTTCACCTATATATCATAGAGTATCCCAATGGGGTGCTTGATCGACCGATCTGCCATAAGCATCCGCATTGTTGTGGATTTTGGTTCGCCCAGCCCAAGTTGTTTATAGATTGCATAGGGCATTAGATTTATACTTGCACCCAAATCACATAGAGCTTTAGCAAACTGAAGCATACCAATGGTGCATGGGATGGTGAATTCTCTCGGATCTTCTTTCTTTGTAATCATCTCACTAGTCATAATGGCACTACAATTATGAGAAACTTTATTGTTTTGAAGTTCATGCTTCTCTTCTTGGTGACTAGCTCCTTCATGAATTTGGCATAACCCAACATCTCCAACAATGCTTCCATTAACGGTAGATTTATAGAGAGTGCTTTGAACACAGATAAAAACTTTTTGAATTTCTCGTCCTCATTCTTCTTCTTGAGACGTTGAGGAAATGAAGGAGCTATTTTGGGAAGAGGTTGTACTATCTTTGGAATTGAAGTGGCCTTTTCTTTAGCTTTTTGCAATTCTTCATCGAGGCTTTGCTTATGACTTTCCTCCTTCTCTTTGAGTATATCATTTTCCGATGCTTGAATGAGCTCTTCTTCCTCATCAATGCCTTTCTCTTCTTCACGAGCTCTCACCCCATCATTACTATTCACTTTACCAACCACTATCTTTCCACTTCGAGTCACCACCACCAAAATTTTGTCATCATCAACCCTAAAAGTTGTTCTGCATTCAGTTTCACCCCTATCAAATACCTTAGTTCCAGTTGTGTTCAAAGTTGATTTAATTGACCCTCAAGTTGCATGATTGCATCAGCGTAAGAATTCACTCTATTATTTAGTGATGAGAAGCCAACTTTCATCTCTATTAGCATGTCATTCGAGCCTTCAACCTTGTCTAGGATGCGAGACAACAAATCATCCACTCGTAGGCTACTCGAACTTCCCTTTGATTTTAGGTTGTCACTCGATTGCATGTGGTCCTCTTTATGATCATCTTCTCATCTCCAATGGTCATTTTGTTCGGCCCATTCTTGATGGTATCGCCTCCGCTCTTCTTCTTTGTGAGAGTTCCAACCTTGATTCCCACCCTGCTTTAAGTAGCTTGGGTGGAAACCCTTCTCAACCTTGTGAGATTTCTAACCTTGATTCCCCCTGGCTTTGAGTAGCATGAGTGAGAACCCTCATTAACTCTAAACACTCCCCTTGCTTCTTTGTGTTCACCCACATTTTTAGCACTTGTTTTTGTAGCAGCTCTATTTGGGACAAAAGTTTGCTAATATTCTCATCCATCTCTTTATCCTTGTCAAGCTGTTCTTGCATCATCCTAAAACAAAAAGGTGAAACTCGGTCCTCTCGAGTGTACCATACCTGATTTATCTTTGTTATTTTATCAAGAAGGAACGAGGCTACCTCAAATGATTGCAACATTATTCCTCCTTGAACCAATTGGTCAGCTTCTCTTTTATTCACTGAGTCAAGACTTCTATAGAAGTATTGTAGCAGCACGTTTCTTAGAAGTCCGTGAGTTGGGCATTGAAGTGCCAACTTCTTAAACCTCAGCCACATCTCGTGGATTGGTTCACCTTTCAAGCGCTTGAAAACTTGGATGTTATCTCTGAGTATCATCATCCTAGACGGGGGAAATAATCTCCATTTAACATTGTGGTAAGCTCATTCCAATAGGTGATGGAATCCCTCGGTAACTCAGCTAACCTTTTGCTAGCTTCACCCATCAAAGAGAATGGAAACAACCTGAGACGAACTAATTCTTGTGGTACGTTCTTGAATGAGAACGGGCCTCAAACGTCCACGAAGATCTGAATATGCTCATGTGGGTCTTCGTGAGCCAATCCTCCATATAGACCATTTATTTGGAGGAGTTGTAGGGTTATGCTACTAACATGAAAGATATCACTCCCTTCGATTGGAGGTATATATATTGCAACAGAACCACTCAATTGGATTGGGTCATTCACATCATTAAGATTGTCAATATTGTCTTGCTGGCCCACTTGGCTACCATTACTCCCCTTCAATCTCATATCTTCTTCTGTTCAACACAAACAACACAACCACAAAACAAATTAAGTCGATTTAACTATACCACAAAAATATCACAATTTAACTTCAATAATATAATTTTAAACAACACCACTCCCTGGAAATGACACCATTTTGATTAACGTTTCAAGCACACCTCATCCAACTCTAGGTGCGAAGGATCGTTAACTAGTATAAAACCCAACAATGAGTTGGGGTCAACCCACAGGGAGTGGTACATGTTCAAATTCAACTATGAAGTACAAACGTGGTCTAATTAGTTATAGTAATAGAAATTATCAAAAATGACAAGTAAACAAGTCAAAAGGGATGAGACGAATGTCGGATAGGGGATTTTGGTTTGCAATTATTAGCCACAACACAATCAAAAGAAGAGAAAATAACAATATAGAGATAAATTCTTGGGATGTGATCGATTATAGGTAAATTTCACTTTATGGGTAATTGAAACTATTAATAAATAGCTAAATATCAGTGGGTACGCTAGACCATGATTGAAATAGTTTTCTCTCGAACAACTATCATGTGTCAAGTGATTTCTTTCAAATATCAACAAGCTTAAAAGATAAGAACAACCCACAACTTTAATACATCCTCTCTCTCGATCAAGATGGGTAGGATTGGGTTTAGGATTCACTCTTCCGAGCTGAACCCATAGAAACCAAATACCTACAAACCATTAATCAAAAGCTTTGGTTCCAAAACTTCTCTCTCAAGCACGTTAAGAACTCAAAATTAAAATCGCATTTGTAATGATAATTAATCGATTAAAACATAGCTAATGATAAAACCCACTTCAATTGAGCATTTAAGTCAGTAATTACTAATACCCATAAGCTAATTCAGCCCATAATCACACCCCATGAATTGGGGTTTTAGCGAAACATCATAAAATGTAAAAACAATACCAACTAGATTAGCCATCAACTGGGTCTTAGTCTCAAACCCTTTACAATGTTCCAAAAATCATGAAATTCAACAACCCAAATCCAAATTTATGTGAAATCTACTTGAAAGCTTCAAAATTCTACAAGAACAATGCTTTTAGTTCTGGGTAAAAGTTTCTCAATACATTCTCTCTTCAAAAGATCAATTGTACTGATTCAAAACTTGGCCTTTTGGGGTAAATCAACAGTGTAAGTCTGGCTTCTCCGACTGATCGATGATTCACCGATCTTCTCTATTTATCGCCTTCCTATTTTGAGTATTCAACTAATATGCATTGTAACCTTAGGCGGTCGAAGTTGGGAACGCCAAAAGATTTGATTAGTGTTAGTTGATTTAGTGAGTTAATAAAGTCTAAACCGATTAGTGTTAGTTGATTTAGTAGGCAACAGAGTTGTTGCTTTGAAGCTTGTTCGTAACAGAACTGTTACAGTGAGGGGGAAGGGATTTAGAGTAAAACTCCTAGATTTCAAGAGCTTGTAATTTGAATCTTTGCTCCGTTTGAATGATAATGGAGTTTAGTTGAAATCTTGTGAGACCAGTCGTGGCTTTGATGCGTTTGAGATTTTGACTCATTTAGGGCTTTGTTTGATAGTTTAAGTGTCCTCAAATGCCTATTTATACTCTAAATTGATGATAAAGTGTTGATTTGCAGCTATGAAGGCTAAGGAGTAAGGCAAGGACATTACCGGACAAAAAGGAGCAAACAAGCTAAAGAAGTGAACAAAAGCGATCCTGGTGATCGCTAAGACCACTCGGCGAATCGCCGAGTGGCTCTTTAGCTTGCCCAAAGTTCTAGCGTGCCAGCGATGGTGAAGAACCGACTTGGCAATAGGAAATGGTAGTCGGCAGATCACCGAGCGACTCCGCGATGGCAACCTTGATCGCCTAAAGTCATAGAACCCTGAAGACAAATTTCCAATGCAAACCGGCGATAGATAGGAGCCAATGGCAGATCACCCAGTGATTTGGCGAGGCGCAACTTACTACGTCCAATGATCTTTCAGGCCAATAATTGGGCAACTATAAATTGAAATTTTAAATAAACTTTCAGGAGTTCTGATTCCTTAAGTTCGAGATTTTGAGTTTTTGAGTTTCCATTGTAGACTTTGAAGCTTGATTTTGAGGATTTGCAAGTGGGTTTTCGAATTTACTCATTTTAGACCAATGTAAAGACTTGGAAGCTTTTACCCATCTCATGGCTAACATAGTTGGTAACTGTTTCTCTCTTTTTATGATCTGTATCTAAAACCCCAATTCTTGGCATGTGATCATGTGTTTATTTATCTAATTAGCTTATGGGTATTGTTGTTTAATGATTAAATTGTTGTTTTAATATGGGTTTGATTGATAGTTGAGTAGTAATTTATGAATTGTAGTTGCATATACAATTTTAGCTTAGTGTTTTAGGCTTTCTCGAGAGAGAGGTTCTAAAACCAAGATTATCGATTGATGATTGTAGCATGTGGGTCGTTGTGGGTTTATCTCAAGAGAGTGAATCTTGACTTATTCCTACTTATCTATCTCCAAAGAGTCGGTAAATTAAGGTTTTGGTCTAGTTTGTAGTGCAAGCTTGTCGAGGTTCGAGAGAACTCACCTAAACCGTAATAGTTGTTCGAGATAAAACTATTGCACTTATAGCCTAGCCTACCCATAATGATTCAGCAAATTATTGTTTACTTTCAATTACCCATATAGCGTAATTAGTTTATAATTGATCACATCCTGAGAATTTCTCTTAATCTTGTTGACACCCCTGTTTAAGTGAGTGTTTCAGTTGTTAATTGACAAACCAATCCCCCATTTGACATTTGTTGTCACCCCTTTCAATTCAACCATATGTTTTTGATAATTTATATTCCTACAACTAATTAGAATACATTCATAACATCGTAACTGAATTCGAACTTGTACCGCTCCCTGTGGGTTCGACCCCAACTCTTCGTTGGGTTTTATACTAGATTATGATCGCCCACACCTAGTATTGGAGGATGTGTGGTTGAGCATTTATCAAAAATGGTGCCTCTACTGGGAAGTGGTGTTGTTTAGAATTCTATTACTGAAGTTTGAATTGTAATCTCCTATGTTGTAGTTGATTCAACTTACTTTGTTTTGTGTTTGTGTTGGTGTGTTTGAACAGAGGAAGAAATGAGTGTGAACGAGAGTAATAGTAGCTAAGTTGGCCACCAAGATGATATTGGAAATCTGAATGATGTTAATGACCTAATTCAATTGGGTGGTGTTGGTGCAATACGTCTACCACCTCCTGAGGGGAATGTTGTATTCCATGTCACTAACACAATGCTACAACTTTTACAAATGAAATGGTTATATGGAGGGCTAGCTCATGAGGATCCCCATGAGCATATTCAAAACTTCGTGGATGTATGTGGTCCGTTCTCATTCAAGAATATCTCTTAAGAATCAGTACGTCTCTAGTTGTTCCCATTCTCTTTGATGGGTGAAGCTACCAAATGGTTAGCTGATCTATCGAGGAACTCCATCAGCACTTGGGATGAGCTTACCACAACGTTCCATGTGAGATTCTTTCCCCCGTCAAAGATGATAACGCTCAGAGATAGTATCCAAGGTTTCAAACACTTGGAAGGTGAACCAATCCACGAGACATGGCTGAGATTTTAGAATTTGGTGCTTCAATATACGACTTACGGACTACCAAACCACATATTTCTACAATACTTCTATAGGAGTCTTGACTCGGTGAACAAACGTGTTCCTGATTAATTTGTTCCCGAAGGTATAATGCAACAACCATATAAGGTAGCATCTCAACTCCTTGATGGCATGACCAAGATCAATAGAGCATGGTACACTCGTGAAGAAAAAGTGTCTCCTCTCACATTTAGGATGACGAAAGAGAAGATTGAAAAGGATTAAGAAAGACACCAAAATAGGCCAAAATTATGACCCAGATGGATTTATTGTCGAAAAATATGATGTGTAGTGGGTTGAAGAGTATAAATGTTGTGGGTATTGGTGGAGGAAACCCTGAAGAAGCACAATTTGAGGCGTTGTACAATGAGGAAGTGAACTTCCTTGCAAATCAAGGAGGGTTTCGTTCAAACTATCCAAGGCCGGGTGGAAATCTGGGTTGGAATAGATATGATGGTTATAGAGACCATGACAAAGAATGGCATGATCCTAATGCAAATTAAAAGGCAAGGGATGGTGAAAAGGAAAGATATGTCCCCCTTCATGAACACCAAAACCCTAAAGAGCAAAGAATTGACCCAGAACTTCTGTACAGAAGACATGCTTGCACGCATTCTAAATAAAGTAGAAGGGTCAGACAAAGTATTGAAAGAGATGAAGGAGGATGTCTCAACTGTCAATCAGACGGTGAATTCTCACTCAGTCTCTATTAAACAGCTGGAGACACAAATGGGTCAAATCTCGACATATTTAAATCCAAGGCCAAAAAAAAGGTTGCCTATTGACACAATAGCCAACCCCAAAAATTAAATTTGAATAGGTATTTCCATCGTGCCCCGATGTTAAATAAGGCGCTTCTTGGGAGGCAACCCACGTTTTTGATGTTTTAAAATTTTCTTTCGAAAAAAGTGTGTTGATTTTGCAGGCTAAAAAGTGAAAAGTGTTGGAAAATGGGCAATGTGCGAGCTAAATGTCCAATCAATGACACGCCGAACAGGTCGGCGTGCCCGATTTGGACCGCAATTTGAACCACCCAACTTGATGGAGATTTTGTAAAACTCGGCGTGTCAAAAGCTCAGGCAGCGACACGCTGAATAGGTCGGCGAGCCCAACTTTGTCAGTTGTTTGAAACCCCAAATTGCTAGGAATTCTATTAAACTCGGTGAGCCAAAATACCACTCGGTGCATTGTCGAGTGGGTCGGCGAGCACGACTTACTCCGCCAACTGGCGCACAAACTAAAATGTTTTAAAAGGGCCAAACAGTTTTAAATTCAAAAATCCTTCATTTTCTCACCTTTTCAACTCCCGTACTCTCTCACCGATATTAGCTTTTTAGTATTCTTGCATTTTTACCCTCGTTTTGTTTGGAATCTTTGCTCGGAATGGATTTTGGAATTTCTTTGGCGCTTAGCTTTACAAATATCGGTATAAAAGGTTGATTTTCCGAACCCCGAACTTAATCGTTGGTTGAAATCAAATGCTTGTGATAAATTGTTGTTAAATATCATTGGTAAGTATAGCTGAAACATCGTGTGATTCTTTATTTGCATAATCTTAAGTGAAATCGTAATTAATCGGCCTTTAATCATGATTCTCGTGTCATTACTTGCTGAAATCGAGTTGAAATTGTTGGGTTGTGTTGTAAAACACATGGGTCTAGCAGGGTGAAGTCTGAGTAACCCCGGATTATGCTAATTATCATATTTTTCCCGATGATGGAGCGGTTGACATCATTCTTAACGAAAAAAGACGCCAATTGATGGCCAATTTTGGCCAAATCGGGGGAAGTCTGAGTACCCCGAGGGCATGGGTAGTATGGGTCTTGCTTTCATTTCATAATGTGAGTGTTTGATTTTGAAGTACGGGGTGAAAACTGGGACGTTGGGCCATTTGGCGAGCTTGGTAGAGCTCGCTGAGTGGTTCGACAGTTCAGCTAAATCCCCCTTTATTTCTCTAGTTTGTGAGTATATGTTCTGTAACTTTTGGCAATATGCCTGAGTTCGCCGAAAGTGCTTCTTGATCACCCTTTTGCGCCACTTTTCCCTGAAATTATTCTGTAACTTTTCGCGAGCTATTTCTAGTTCACCGAAAGGTGTCGGCAATATTCTGAAAGACCCTGGACATCGCCGAACAGCTTAGAATTTTTGTAATTTTTTCATGGTAACTTTTGGCGAGCCCGGCTTGGCTTGCCAAAGCGGTTCGGTGACTCGCTGATTGGTTCGGCGAGTCTTTCTGCAACTTTCTTTTCTGACATTTTTCTAAACATTATCTAACGTTTCCCACTTGTTCTTGCTGGAATGGCTAGACCCAAATACACTGGTAGAGACATGCCACCCCTGAAAGCGGGCACGCGGAGTTGTTATTAATGAGGACGCAACTACATCCCAGGAAAAGTTGACCAAACTACCTCCAAAGGGAGGTAAAGGCAAGGGGAAGGCGCTCGTGGTTGTGACACCAGAGGAGGCAATCTCAGACACTAAGGGGGTCTACGAGACACACCTCACCATATCTGACAGTGAGGGGGACACTCATGATTCTTAGGCTTCCATCTCTGAGCCTGAGGATGACTAGTTATTACAAGTCAAGAGAGCGAAGCTACACTCTAAGGCTATGAACGATTCATCTATGTCACACCTCGAGCTACCCCTGGATGTTAACACAGGACCTAGGATCACGAGTGACACCAAGCTAACCCTGCTGGCATATCATAAGCATACTTAAAGATAAACTAAAACAAGAAATACTATGTGAAAACTTAAAGCATGAGATCAACTGAAATGATGGGGAATACCCAATACTATCTTAATATATAACTGAGAAGAGTTTAAGATACTGAAATAAAACTCAAACGCTAAAGCTGAATTTATTTGTGCATGAAATAAGCCTCTAATTGACTAGGGATTATGGGACATGCCTCAGCTAGCTCTAGCTAATACTTAAAACTAAAATGAAAATACTAAGCATAGAAACATGCCTATTGTCCTCGAAATATGAGGACTTACCACTAAAGCTGCTGAACTAAAGATTGAGAACCGATCTATGCGTGATCTGAATGCTGAGGACCTGAACCTACACCACGAAAAGATGTAGCGCAGAGTATGCGTCAGTACTTGAAAGGTATTGAGCATGCAGGATAAAATAAAGCAGAATAAAACATATAACTGAACAAAGCAATAAAGTAATGATATAATCTGAACATGATAAATATGTTAAACATGCTGAATATGAACTAACGGAATATAGTGACCAAGTTTATAACATACTAAAATTGAAAACTGAATTATAACTGATAACCTGGTCAATAAACTAGAATCTTTCTATGGGAGCTACTAATAACCAACATAAAACCACATGAGCTAAATGTGGAGTCCGATGTATACGCTTCATCGAGAGGACCCAATATACCTTGCCAAGGGTATAGAGGCATGACTGGCGTGATCACTACGTATAATGCCCACAAAGGGGACTTACCTACGGGGGCACATAGTTCTGGGACTATGAGGGTAACTAACCCTTAGTCCACTTGATATTAAGCCTACTCCCAACTGATTATGTAATTATCACATTATGACTGAATTTCTGTAATACTGAATAGCTCAAAATACTGACATGCTTACTGAAAATGTAACATTTATATACAGATAATGAAACATTCTTCAACTGGTCCATGTATATCTAAATAATCTGACCTAACAAGTGTAATTCTTGGACTAAACTAATATACACAACTAGGGTTCTGAGTTTCAAGCAAGAACTAAGCAGCAATTCCACGAAAACATGACAATCTAATTTGGATTCGTCTAACAACTGAACCACAACATAAATTTTGAAATTCTAGAAACCCGAGGTCTAACATGTTGTAGAGAATCAAGAATGTGACTGAATTCTAGGGACCTAATGGGTGAAAGGAACCTACTAGTGAAATCCCACATACCTGGTGACAAAATTCACAGAGAAATCTTTCGATTTCGAGGCTGGAAGTGAAGAAAACTTGCTACGTTCTTAGAGAGGGGCTAGGTCGACTCTTTCTCTTTTTTTTTCGTTCAACTTGGATGAATTTTGGAGAATGAGTGACTAGGGTAAGTTCTAATTAAGTTTCTAGGCTAAAACTAACTAAAACGATGTAGTTTAGGGGTCCAACGCATAGGGAAAAGACTAACAACCCCTGACTTAAAAGTTGTCAAGGTCAACAGACGGACTGACCCACGGTCTGTCTTGTTCAACCGTCGTTTGGCTTCAGAGACTAGGTTCTAGGGTCTCGATCCACAGACCAGGACCACTACCCGTGGTCTGACCTATGGTCTGTGGGTCCGGCCGTGGGTGGTGCCTTAGAAGATTCTGTCTGAGTTTTCTGGGAGGGTTGCAGGTGGCCATCCACGAACCCCACCTATGGTCCGTGGGTCACCCTACGGTCCGTGGGTGGTGCCCGTCGGTGGCACCTGCAACTTTTGATTTTTGCAAACTGGTCTTTCTAGCATACGGGGTGTTACATTATCTCCCCCTTGGGAACATTCAACCTCAAATGAAGACTAAACTAGCTAAAAATGGAGGGAAAGAGCTGCAAACCCTACCACTAATTACTGGAAACTGAAATCTGACTGAACTAAGTTCCAAGAACATACAAATACTCTGAAAATGCAAGTATAGCTGAAGGAACATGATACTAAGACTAAATCTATGCATGAGTAACTGAAAGACTATAGAGGAGCTACTACCTCAAGCTGGAATAGAATCAGAAGGAAAGAGATGAGGATACTTGGCCTTCATGGTTGTTTCTGCTTCTCAAGTAGCTCCCTCTATAGACTGACTCCTCCACAAAACCTTTACTGATGTAACTTCTTTGTTTCTCAACCTTCGAACCCGGCGATCAAGAATCTCAACTGGCACATCCTCATAAGTCAGACAATCCTTCACAACCACACTTTCCAATGGTACTATGGATGCTGGATCACCCACACACTTCTTCAACAACGAAATGTGAAAGATCGGATGCACTATTTCTAGTTCTCCTGGCAACTATAACTCATAAGACACTTTACCAACTCTTTTGAAGATCTTGTAAGGGCCTACATATCTAGGACTAAACTTCCCTTTCTTGCCAAATCTCATCACCCCTTTCATAAGTGACACTTTCAGAAAAACCCAATCATTAATTTTGAACTCCAAGTCCCTTCTCCTTACATCTGCATAGGACTTCTGGCGACTCTAGGCTATCTTAAGTCTACCTCTAATGAGCTAAACTTTTTCCATTGCATCATGAACTGAATCTTTGCCTGTTAAGGCGCTTCACCTACTTAAAACCACCCAACTAGTGATCTACATCTGCGCCCATACAATGCCTCATAAGGGGCCATCTGAATGCTGGAATGGAAGCTATTATTGTTGGTGAACTCTATAAGAGGTAGGTGATCATCCCAACTACCATTGAAGTCGATCACGCAAGATCTCAACATGTCCTCTAAGGTCCTAATAGTATGCTCTGCCTGACCATCCATTTGTGGATGAAATGGTGTGCTAAGATTAACTTGAGTACTAAGACCTTTTTGAAATGACTTCCAAAAATGAGAGGTAAACTGAGGACCTCCATCTGAGATGATAGACAAAGGAACCCCATGCAACCTGACTATCTCATTAATGTAAAGCTTGGCGTAGTCCTCTGCCGAATCTGTAGGCTTAATAGCCAAAATGTACGTAGACTTAGTAACTCTATCAACTATCACCCAAATGGAGTCATGTTGTCTGCGAGTACAAGGTAAACCTATAATGAAGTCCATGTTGATCACTTCCACTTCCAAGTAGGAATGTTGATCTCTTGAGTCATACCTCCTGGTTTCTGATGTTCTACCTTCACTTGCTGACAATTAGGGCACTTAGCCATAAAATCTGCTATATCCCTTTTCATACCATTCTACCAAAAGACTTCCTGCAGATCACGGTATATCTTAGTGGCACCTGGATGAATAGAATACCTAGAGTTATGGGCTTCTGCAAGAATATGTTGTCTCAACTCACCCACCTTAGGAACACATAAACAACCCTAATAGCGAAGCACACCATCTCCCCCTTGGGATAAAACCTCAACTTTCTTCTAATGAACTGCACTCTTTAGTTGAAGCAATATAAGATCATTGTCTTGTTTTTCCTTAACATCTGCTACCAATGAAGATTCTAACCCATTCTGAACTGTCACACCACCATCTGATATGCTCATAAGGCGAACTCCTAAGCGAGCAAGTCGGTGAACATCTTTGGCTAGTACTTTCCTTTCTTCCTCAACATGTGCTACACTACCCATAGATAGCCTACTAAGAGTATCAGCTACCACATTGGCTTTACCAGTATGGTAAAGCACATTGATATCATAGTCCTTGAGGAACTCAAGCCATCTCCTCTAGTAAAGATTCAACTTTTTCCGAGTGAACACATACTGAAGGCTCTTGTGGTCTGTGAATACATCTACGTGAACACCATATAAGTAATGTCTCCAAATCTTAAGGGAAAAAACCACTGTTGCAAGCTCGAGGTCATGAGTTGAATAATTCTTCTCATGCACCTTAAGTTGTCTATAAGCATACACTATAACCTTACCTCGCTGCATCAACACACAACTTAGGCCAACTCTAGATGAGTCACAATAGATAACATAACCGTCTGAACCCTCTGGTAGAGTCAAAATAGGAGGTGTAGTCAACCTAGTTTTCATTTATGTGAAGTTCTTCTCACACTCATCTGACCATTGAAACTTAACCTTTTTCTGAGTCTACTTAGTCAATGGAAAAGCTATGGATGAAAATCCTTCCACGAACCTTCTGTAAAAACCAGCCAAACCCAAGAAACTTCTGATATTTGTAGGAGCGGTAAGTCTGGGTCATTGTTTCACTGCTTTTATTTTCTAAGAATCCACTCGGATCCCTTCTCTAGACACAATATGCCCAAGGAAAGGAACAAATTTCAACCAAAACTCACATTTGCTAAACTTAGCGAATAACTGGCGATCTTTGAGAGTTTGCAGGACAACCCTCAAATGAGTCGCATGTTCTTCCTCATTCCTAGAGTAAATGAGGATATTATCAATAAAGACGATAACAAACAAGTCCAAATACTGCTTGAATACTCTGTCATCAAATCCATGAAAGTTGCAGGAGCATTGGTTAGTCCAAATGACATAACTACAAATTCATAATGACCATATAAAGTTCTTAAGGTTGTTTTTGGAATGTCACTATCTCTGACTCTGAGTTGATGATAACCGGATCTGAGGTCTACCTTCGAGAAATGACTAGCACCCTGAAGTTGGTCGATCAATTCATCAATCCTGGGGAAAGGGTATTTATTCTTGATTGTGACTTTGTTCAACTGCCGATAGTCAATACACATCCTGAGAGAACCATCTTTTTTTTTCACGAACAACACTTGTGCACACCATGGAGAAGTATTGGGTCTGATGAAGCCCTTATCTTGAAGATATTTTAACTGCTCTTTCAATTCCTTAAGCTCAGTTAGAGCCACTTTGTAAGGAGGTATAGAAATAGGTTGGTTATCTGGAAGGAGATTAATTCCGAAGTCGATTTTCTTTTCGGGAGGAACTCTGGAAAGATCTTCTGGAAACTCATTAACTACTGGAATTGACTCAAGAGTTAGGGTTTCGGAGCTTGAATCCTTAACCCGAACAAGATGATAGAGACAACCCTTAGAAATCATCTTTCTGGCCTTAATGTAAGAAATGAAGCAACCCATAGGCACTGAGCTACTACCTTTCCATTCTAAGATTGGATCGTTTGGAAACTGAAAATGAACGATCCTAGTTCTACAATCAACTGAGGCATAACATGAATGTAACCAATCCATGCCTAGAATGACATCGAAGTCTAGCATTTCCAACTCTACAAGATCTGCTGAGGTGACTTTATGAGAGACCGTGATAGGTCAATTTAGGTATTCCCGTGCTTTAATTGGGTCACCAACTAGAGTAGAGACTGAGAAGGGTTCTGAAAGAGTTTCTGGACTGCACCGAAGTTTACTGCTATATATGGAGTTACAAAGGAAAGACTAGCCCCTGGATCTAACAAAGCATAAACATCTAAATGAAATACTCGTAACGTACCAGTGACCACATCAGGAGAATCTTCTTGGTCCTGGTGAGCCTGTAGAGCATACAACATGTTCTGGCGCTGACCGCCACCTCCTACTGGGGCTGCTGAAGTTGTAAACTGAGCTCTACCTATTGTTACCTCTCTGTCCCTGTTTAGAAGAAGGGCAATCCCTCAACCTATGGTCAAACTGGCCACATCCAAAACACCCTTCTTTCCCTGTAAGACACTCAATCGGATGGTTCTTACCACTCTTAGGACAAGTTGGGTAGGTTCTAGTACCTGAAACACTCCCCTGAGACTTAGAGCCTGATGCCCTTCCTTTCTTATCTTGTCGAAACCTAGAGGATGGAGCACTAGCTGATGAAGGTGCTGAATCTTAAGATTTTGCTGGAACTGAGAGCGATTTCCACCACCTGATTTCTATTGAGAGTAATCATAGTTACCCATCCTAGCCTTCTTATTGTGCTTAGCCTGTTCCCTAAGATTGTCTCCCTCAACCTACTGAGCGTGAGTCATAAGCCTATAGATATTCATATCTTCTAGCAACATAGCGGACCAGTTGAAGTCCACGGATATGTCCATGATTTTCGGGATGGTGAAGATCCCCGACATGCCAACTGATACAGATATGCCTCCGGCTACCACTGGAGATGAGGTTCAAGTTGAGGAGGTGGTTGCTCCTGAGTCCAAGGCTGAGACTAATGAGGAGCAACTTGGTGTTGATGAAGAGACTTATTATGAAGGCCTTACAGAGATTGATGAGGTGATGATAGATTCAGCCGTGCAGATTTCATTGGCTGACATCACCATGGCTGGATCTAGTATTACTGATACCCCGAGCACTGATGCCCAAGATCAGAGTGTTGCACCTGGCAGTGATGCCCCGACAGATGGAGCGACTGTGTAAACATGACCTTATTTACCTCCCTCACAATCTTTTTATTGACTTTCTAGTATTTTGTTGCATTTGAGGACAAATTGCTTTTCATTTGTGGTTGGGTGAGGTATTTCCATACCTACCTTTTGTGATTATTATTTTTGTATATATTGGGTTTTTTGTATTTGAATTGTGTTTTGACACTGTTTTGTGGATGTTTGAGCTTGTGGCTCCTTGTTTTAAATACAAATGGTTTTTGACCCTTCTAAAAAAATTTGCCACCTTTTGTTATGTTTGATTGTGGCTTTTGTTGTGCAAATTCAAGTATCGGTTATGATCAATACCGATGACTTGAATAGTGCTCTTAATCGAACAAAAATGAATGTGCGGCTACGGTGAGGCCAAATGAAGTTGCATAGATAATATCTGAATTTTTTGCATCTCGTTGTGACTAGCCGGGTGTCGAATGAGTCTCTTGTGATGAACATTGCACACTAGCGAAAGTGTGAAGTCTTGTTTGATATTGGTGCCAATGCCTTGTGTGATAAGCTTACTGTGAACCTTGTGTGATGACACCTAGAATTTGCCCCGTTGGTCCGGTTGACTAAGTGATGCAAGCTCTTGAAATGATCTTAGGCAACTATTTTGAAGAGTGAAACAATTTGACAATATACCTCTTTTGTGGCCAACCTTGTGAGTGTGTGAACCTTGCTTGAACTCCCTTTTTGAGCCTTATCCTTTTCTTGGAAGAAACTTGATGCAATTGTAACCCCTCTTTATCCATTCACCCGTCATCCTCATGAAGTGTGGTTTGTTTGAATAGTCAACTTAGGCCAAAAGCCTAAGTTGGAGGTGTGGTGAAAGGAAAAGGTGAATCAAGAAGTGCTAAGAATTCCCCCTTTGATCCATGGTTTTGAAAAATATTGAACCACTCCATACAAAAAAAAAAAAGAGAAAAGAAGAATGAGAAAGTTGTGAAATAAAGTTGTGAAAGTTTCAAAAGAAATGGGGTGTCCGGTATTCCATGAAAAGTGAATAATGGGGTGAATTTTGTGTATGAATGAGAATGTTGAAGAAAAGGAAAGAAAGTGATGTTCATATCACATTTCATGAGCATAGTAGCCACCGAACCTAAATGACCATACCTTTACACTCAGCCCCGTTACAAGCCTTGAAAAGACCTTTTTGATCTTGAGTGAGCTAAGTGAATGTTGATTGGAAAATAAGGGCAAGCTTGTGGGTGAAGCATACATGTGTTCATCTTTGTAAGTGTGAGAGTTGTATGTGATTCCGGTGCTATAAATTGTTGAACGATTGTATGTAAATATGGAATCATCTTTGTGTGAGGGCATTTTAGTACCTTTGTCGCGCTTGAACTTGCATTTGAAGCAAGTATTGTGAACTTGAGAATCTTTGATAATGGTGAGTCACAACTTGAATCTTTGAGTGCACAATTGATCCTTGCATGAGTAAGTTGAGTCTTGTTGTGTGCATTCATGATTGAGTCTTTTGTAGCACTATTTGAGACATCCTTTTTGAACTGTTGAACTTGAGTTTTACTTGAGGACAAGCAAAAGTTTAAATTGGGAGTGTTGATGAGTCTGAGATTTGGACTCATTTAGGGCTTTATTTATATAGATTTAGTGTCATCAAATGCTTATTTTGTGCCAATAACTGATTTAAAACTCTTGATTTACAGGTATATTGATTGATGAACAAAGCAAGGACACTAATTTGCAAAAAAGAATGAAGCGAGCTGAAAGAATGAAGAAAAGCATGCATGGTGATCGCCAAGTCCACTTGGTGAGTTGCCGAATGGCTACTTGATCGCCTAAAGTTCCAGGGTGCCAAGCCCTTAAGGAAAGAACCAAGTTGGCGAGAGAAAGGAGCAGTCGGCGGATCGCCAAGTGGTTTTGTGTTGCAGTGTTGAATTGCCCAAAGTTACACACCTTGAGGATGCTGAAGGCCAAGGAAAAAAGGGCGATGGAAATGACCAAAGAGCGGCTCGCCGAGTGGATCAGCGAGCCTGACTTGCTGCGCCGAGTGGCTCTTCGCAACATATTTTTGATGACTATAAATACATTTTTGAACATTTAGTTTAGTATCAATTTTATTAGTAGCTGAGTTCATATTATTAATCTGAGGATTGAGACAAGTTTTTCTCTAGTTTTTCCTAAGCTTTAGAGAATTAAATTGGAAGTGAGTCTTTGAGATTCTTCGAATTGGAGCATTGTAGAGACGAAATCAATCTTACCCATTTGATGGAAACTCAATTTGGTAACGATTTTTATCTTTTTATGATGTCTAGCTGAAACCTCAATTCTTGGGGTGTGATTATGTGATTATGGGCTGATTTAGTTTATGAGTATTGCTAATTGTTAGTTTAAATGTTGTTTAGAAGTGAGTTCAATCAGTAATTGTGGTTTAATTTAAGAATTGTAGTTGCAAATGCAGTTCTACCCTTGTGTTTTTGGCTTGCTCGAGAGAGAGGTTTTAAAACTAAGCTTATTGATTGATGGTCAGTGGGTATTGGGTTAATATAGGTTGAACTCGAGAGAGTGAATCCTAAACCCAATTCCATACATTCATCTTGAGAGAGTGAATGGACTAAGGTGTGGGTTGTTCTTATTTTGCTTGCTTGTTGATGAAATCGACTTGATTCGGGGTAAATTGTTTGAGAGAAAGTTTACCTCCTCTATAGTGTAGCTTACTCACTAATATTTACCTATTTTCTAATAGTTGCAATTACCCATTTGTCTATATTAGCCTATAATCGAATCACATCCCAAGAACCCGTCTCATTATTGTTATTTCGTATTGTTTACCACTGTTTGTAGCTGATAATGTTAAACCAAAAACTCCATTTGACATTCGTGTCATCCCTTATTTGAATAATGTCTTTATTCGATAATTTCTATTCCTATGACTGATTCGACCATGTTCACACTTTACTATTGAATCTCAAACACATACCGCTCCCTGTGGGATTCGACCCCAACTCATTTAGTTGGGTTTTATATTGACTAGCGGTCGTTGACACTTGGAATTGGATGAAGTGTCTTTGAAACGTTAATCACCGCTATGAAGGCTAAGGAGAAAGGCAAGGACACTACCGCACAAAAAGGAGCAAACAAGCTGAAGAAGTGAAGAAAAGCGATCTTGGTGATAGCCAAGACCACTCGGTGAACTGCTGAGTGGCTCTTTAGCTCGCTCAAAGTTCCAGCGTGCTAGCCCTGGTGAAGAGAACCAACTTGGTGACGGGAATGGGCGGTCGGCGGATTGCCAAGCGACTCCGCGATGGCAACCTTGATCGCCTAATGTCACAGAACCCTGAAGACAAATTGCCAATGCAGACCGGTGATGGATTGGAGCAAATGGCGGATCGCCGACTGGTTCGGCAAGGCGCTACTTACTTCGCCCAATGGTCTTTCAGGCCAAAAATTGGGTAACTATAAATTGAAATTTTAAATGAAGTTTCAGGAGTTCTGATTCCCTTAGTTCGAGATTTTGAGTTTTTCTCTGAGTTTTTGAGTTTTCATTGTAGAATTTGAAGCTTGATTTTGAGGATTTGCAAGTGGATTTTGCAATTTACTCATTTTAGACCATTGTAAAGACTTGAGGTCAGTAAGCGCACCAAGACATCCACACCACATGTTGCAAAGGCTGTTGTGGAGATATCTGAGTTTGTTACTCCGTAAATAACAAAGGAAAGGCAAGGTGCTGCCTCACCCAAACTCACTCGTAAAAAGAAATAGGTTACCGAACATGATTCATCCAAGACGATTATAGAACATAAATTGAAAAACAAATAATTACTCACATAAAATAGTAGGAACCTATCATGAGTAAAGCAAAAGGAGGTTGAGTAACTATATACACTACAAACTATTAAAGTAGTACTCCATGTTAGATTTGTTACCAACTAGGTGCTAACACAAGATGCTACTTTATTTCTGTAAGCATTTAATTTTAACTTAATTTATCTCATCAAAAGTTGGGTGCAAGTAAAGGCAGTAAAGAAACTAGAGAATCAATATCACATTTCATTTCTATAAAGGGAAATATTTAGTGTCGCAAAAAAAAAGTATTCTACTCTATAAAGTGACTGTCCATAGACGCAATCAACAAAGTTGGGTATGCACTTTGCACAAATATTCCTATGGTGTTTCATGTGAAAAAAACAACAAAATAAAAGAAATTATATATAAGCAAAAAAAAAAATAAACAAATAATAATAAGATGATATCGTAATCATAGTGGTGATGATTTTCATGCAGGTGCATTAATTCTCTTTGAGTCTTTGTTGCATTTCTTGTCAGAAGAGAGCAGCCTTTCTTGGTCTCCCTCCTTCTTTCTTGGATTGTATTGAAGTGTTAGTTCAGTTTAGCTTCAGGCAGTACCTTAGCTTTTGCCAGCATTTCAGTTGTAAAAGATATACTAGATATATATAGTGAATTAATATAAAAACAAGTATACTAGTAGAGTAGTGTATTGACTTGGTCCTCTTTGAATTGATCACTTATTTGTGCAAAACTTCAGCAAGTCTTGAAGCATAGTAATGATGAAGATGAGAGTTTCCATTTTTCTACTTCATCCCTAGCCATTGTGATCAGGGTTGTCAGGGTCAGGCCAGAAGTGTGAGTACTTCAACCAGTCAGCATCTTGAGAGTTTGTGATGGATGACTCCTACAACAATCAATACAAATTTATTAGTACTAATAAATACATTCAACAATTCAAATATATGTTGGCATGTCGTCACAAATGAAGTCACATATTAAGAATCTTTTTTCTTCTTTACAAAATGAACATGCCCGCATTAAAGTAACATTTTTCTTTTCTATACACCTTATTGATATGTTTTCTTAGTTTGGGAGCAATTAATGTCAGGATTTTGGCCTAATTTAAACTATTTCAATGTAAAGCATATTTGTAAAGGTTTTAGCTTCATCTCTCCCCCTTTTCTTTGTTGTTCAAAAGTTGTTGGTTAATATTTACCAGTTTCCTTTTAGCACATTCCAGCCTTAAGGTTTCACATTTGGAGCAAGTCCAAATATTGTAGATATATATAATTAAGTACACAAATGTGCATTATTATATCCCTCAAGTTTTCAAAGTGCAAGTCACACAGTTATCAGATTTTACTACCATCTAAGTACAACTAGAATGGAACCCCTATAATTTGTATACAAAACGAAAAAAACAAAGATAATAAACACTATTATAAGAGATCATAAGGTTGTTCAAATTAATATGCATGATATGATGAAAGCAACTTCAATCGAATGGGTAAATGAAGAAGCAGAAAGAGAAACAATGAAACATATGTAAATATATTGGATGTGTTCGGTACAAAGGAAAATATTTCTCATGAAAAATGTTTTCGAGGTTATATTACATATTTTCTTGTGCATTGATAATGAAAAACTATTATCCTAAAAGAAATAGTATAATATTCAGAAAGTACTATGGAAGGTGGAGATGAGGAGATAGGGGTTTGGAATGGAGGGGATGAGGGCTATGGAATGTGGGGCTGAAGAAGAAGTGTGTTGGAGGGTGGAAGGATACAATCAATATGAAATATCACTAGCTGAGCTTATTTTCCCTACTTTTTTAGTGAATTCATGACCTTGTTTTCCTAGAGAAAATACTTTTCAAAATATTTTATTTTTATTTTTTTTTGACCAACCTAACGATAATTGAAATACATTTTTCAAAAAATATTTTTCTTCGTACCAAAAATACCCTTAGACTTGTTCATGCATGCAGTTTAAAAGGTAAAGAATGATATTTTAAACTTATGACTTAAAACAAGTCTTAGGCATTTCTATAACTATCAAAGCATAATACATAAATAAATATTTAAATTTGGCATCAGTTGTCATGTAAGTACTTTAATTTTGAGAGATTACATCTAGACACCTCAAAATCATCTCAACTGAAAACTAAATATTCCAACTCATTCCTACTGTGCCTCGTTGACACCCAACATACACGTGACTCATTACTTTAGAAGTGTCTACATAATTATTTTGTAAGTTGGATTATTCAACTAGCTAACACATTAAAGACAAATTGAGATTTCTAATAGCCCGTTTGGATTGACTTAAAAAAGTAGCTTTTAAGTCAAAAATAAAAAATCAAACTGAAATGACTTTTAAGTCAAAATAACAAGTAGGGGGAGACCTACTTTTGATTTCTGACTTATTTTTAAGTCATTTTTTACTAAATTTGATTGACTTTTAAGCCAATCCAAACGGGCTCTAAATGTGCATATTCAAAATTGAATATTTACATGTCAGCTCCAGCTAAATTTGAAATTTTGTTTATGTATTATGTCAATTATATATTATCTTATTAAGGGTGAATTGCAAATTTTAAAATTTAATATTTTTTTTATAAATATGAAAAGATACGAAGAATTGAAATAAACTAAACAAGAAGTATTTCATAAATTAAGACAGAGAGTAACGAAGAGAAAATAATTTTTAATATGAAAATGGTGCAATATGAAAGTGCTAATTAAGGGAAGAAGACGACAAAGATGTTGAGGTAAAGTAGATTGGAATGGAATAAGAGAGAGCCAACTCTTTTCCGTTCCGCATATAATTTCTTTCTTCTGCTTTTCTTTAATAGAAAAACCGAAAAGGATGGAAAAGTAAAAGAAAACGGTTTTGATCACAGTTACCTTTTGACTGCTGAATCCCATGCATGCAATTGAGTATTGTTTGTCTTTTTCATATAATGATTTATTATCAAAACCTCTAGTTACATCTTATTTGGATCGATTTATTTTAGGTTATTTTAAATTAAAATAACTATATACTATTTATTTATATTATTTGAATAAGATAAAATAGCACTTCATTCATTCATTATTTCAAAAAAATAGACTTTTATTTGTAACATATTAAGAAAAAATATTATAATTTTTTTTCCTATTTCCACTCAATATTAATTACTTATATCCTAAAATCTAAAATTATACATCAGTTAATTAATATGAATATTGTGCTAAAATACTTATTTTAATCATTGTTTCTTAAGAGATGTGGACAAGCAAAAATAAAAAAACTCTTAAAGATTTACAGTAAGTCATAAGCTATAAGCTGATCCAAACAGATTCTTACTTAAAAAGTTACTCTCTATTTCATTTTATTAATTATATGAAATTCGTTTGAATATGTAGAGTTTAAAAAAGAAAAACATTGAAATTTATATTCTTCAAATGCCATTGTTTATTTGTGTAGCTATAAATTTTACTATATAATTAAGAATAAAATACTAAGTTTAAAATTTAATTATTTTTCAAAATAGAATGGTTCACATAGTAAAAAAACATAGCTATACTAAAATAGAGAGTAAGGTAAAATTCGCAAGCCCAAGATTGATATCACTTTTTATTTATTTATTTAAAGATTTATATCAGTTGTGTTATACCAGTTTATTTAATGTTTCACAAGTGTATGATGATACTTTGCAATTAAAACTGTTAAGAGCATAAAATTTGGAAAGAATAAAGAGATAAAGAGATAAAGGAAAAGTCTCTACACCTCTAGCTCCTTTTCTTTTGTTGTTAAAATAATAGTCAAATAAAGAAGTAAATTACTTTCTTATCCTAGCCATATCCCCTTTTGTTTTTATTCTTTTATATTAGTATATATTGTATTTGTTGGTTGTGAACAAGTATATAAACGTAATGTTTAATTTAAGGTAAAAAAAACTTACTCCTTTGATATCAGTTGAAGTGCAGCCCATTATTAATTGTTCCAATTCAGATGCAGACCTTGCTCCTAGTTTATGATGCTGTTGTTGCTGCCGAAAGATGATACACTCAATTAGAACATAATCATATTTGTGATCATGTATTGTCTGCAACAAACACGGATCGTGCAGATTATTTCTTCTTTCCTCTTTTAATTTTTTACCTCACACATATATATAAACTCATCATCCATGTTTCCTAATGCACTTCTACTTAGTACATGTCACTCATTATCCCATCCCTACGGGTTTAACTTATACATTTTTAATCTATAGCATTCCTATATTATATGCCAAATAATATAATAGGCACTATTAAATGCCGACTTAATTAGTTACTTTTAAAAAATAATTCCATATGTAATCTAAGCCAAAGAAATAATATTGAGTTAAGATGAAGCTAGTCTACTCACTAAATCCGCCCCTAAGTAACATGTCTTATTTGTAAAATACAAATCCCACTTTCAATGAACAATTACACATAATTATCTTTCTAATGAGATAATAAAAAGTTATAAACTCAGTCTCAATTTTTGTGGCATGATTAGAATTTCGAGATTTAAATTTATAATTTTTTTTTATCGTGAGTTCAGACATAGATACTTTATGTTCTTTTGAATATTATTTATATATTTAAAAATTACATAAAAGATACTTTAAATCACAATAATTTAAAAGATTTTTAAAAAAAAATCATTAACTCTCATAATCTCAACTGTACAACATAAATTGGGAAAGGTAGAGTATCTAAGACGGTAATGAATTTAAAGTGTATGAATTAGAATACTCTTTTTCTTTTAGCTGTCCCTACTTCATTAAAAAAGGAAAAAGTAAGAAGAAAGTGATTCTGTTTCTGAGTTACCTGAAAGTTGTCATTTGGAAGGATTATAGATCTTGGAACATGGAAGGCATCTTCCCCTAAAATGACGGAAGTGTTATGGAGTGGAGGCGGAGTTATAATGGCTGATATTGGAGGTGTTGGCCTGCTAATGTGGAATGCACTGCTTGCAACTAGATGATGTTGGTGTTGGTGTTGGCGTTGGTGGAGCTGAGGATCATGTACGTTTTGCGGCTCCCCCATGTCACACTCTTCTGGTGCTGCTGCCGCTGGACCACTTTCTCTTGTTATTGAACCTTCACCTACGACAATGCCTGCCTGCAAAAAAAAAAATTAATTTTCAATTTTTTTTTTTTTTTTTTATTTCAAGTTTCAAACTTAATGGTAGGTTGAGATGCTTTTTTTAATCTTCTTCTTTTTGATAGCTCAACAACAAAAATAAAATATTGACAGTCAAGTATAGTAGTACAATTTTCGTTGCTACTTATTTAAGCAATGTGCATGTGGAAACTGAAAAACAGCTAGCGTTTATTTGAATTTGACATTTCATGGAGCTAAATAGTTGTTGATGAGTCTTAGGACAAAATACTATTATCTGCTATCCTACATATATATATCATGTGACGAAAATTGCCTGATAGTAGACATTTTTTGAAAATTCAAATAGTATAACACTAGAATATGAAGAGCTTTTATCCAAAGAGTAGAATCGTGAAAGGTGATTTAAAGAATGAAGAATGAATACCTGATCATGATCAAAGGTTTTCCTAAATGGGAGAAAGCTAAAATGTTCAGGTTTGTATTGTTGAATATCCATAGTAGAATAACTTGACATAGCAGCACAAACAGCAGCAGACAATTCATCCCTATGAGAAGGAAGATTATTATTATTATTATTATTATTGTTGATGTCCTTAGACGACGAACAGCTTCCACTTCCACTATCCCTTCTGCTATTAACATCACTGTTGGCTTGATCTCCAGCAGCACTGCTAGTAGTGTTACTCCAATTACATTGCCTTGGTTGAGTCTGATAGAATATCTTTGACACCACAAGTTCACCTTCTTTCTCTTCTTCATGTTGTCCTAAATGGTATTGATGCATTACCCAATTTGTCTTCTCAGGTTTACGGTTCTTCCCAAAGTTTGTGTATAGAACTAGAATTTTCTTACACCCTCTTTGCTTCCCATTCACCATTACTGGCCTAGTCTTACCTGTCTTGTGCCAACGGGTTTCACCTCCTTGCAAGTCTTGACATTCTGTTTGGATTTTCCTTCTTTTTCTTGTACCTGTTGTGTATGCTTTTGATGGTCTGTGGAAGAAATGTCTACTTAGTCCATCCCTTGTAACACCTAAACAAGATAAAAAATCAAAAGTTAGGTCGGACAAACCCCCCCAAAAAAACTAAAACAATTCACATGGGTTATTTTTCCGATAACTAATTCTAATTATTTGAAGTTACTTGTTATTGTGGGTGTAGAAAAGTTAAACACTCTTTAATTTGTTGAATGTGAGTGAGAAAAAAAGACATGACAAGGAGAATAAAGACAAGGTAGCTAGCTAGCCTTTATTTGTTCCTTGGAAATTACAAGAAAGGTACATAAATAGTAAAACCTAACTGGTTGAATTATGGTACAAGAAAATGCCAATATTTGTTGGTAGGAGAGAAAGAGTTGAAAACCTGGAAGCTTCTCAGGATGAGTATAGCAAATCCCATCTTCTCCTTCAATAGTAGGAATGAACTCATCAATCAAAGGGTGGGATTTTGATTCTTTAGCCACTACTTTTGCTTCAAGGTGTTCTATCAATTCTTGATCTGTTGGGTCAAACTTCACTCCTGCTGGTAGACCTACCCAGTCCTATAGTAATTATAATTAAAACATACTAACAAAATACTCTTCATAAACATGAAACCTCGAAAATTAAACACCCTTTTGAAATCACAATATTTCTGGAATTTAAATCAAAAACATATTTCTGTAGTGTGAATACTTTTTTTTTCAATATCTTAGCTAAATCATAGCCTGTTTTTTTTTGTTATGGAAATCTTTGTAAAGAAGCAAAGAATATTAAAATTAAGTAAGTAGTATTTATGAAAGTAAAATTTGTACCGGCTTTCCTTCGAGCTTGTGTCCACAACCAGGACACTGCTTAGATCCACACAATTGGTGTTCTTCAAGCTTTGCATCAATAAGATCACTACTGCTGATGGATCCCAACTGATGACTACTCTTATTCATCGCTTTTTTTTTTCTTTTATATTCCTAGACGATATAAATGATTTCTTTTTTCTTTTTTTTTAAAAACTATTATCACAGCTAAAATTCTTCCATAAGATCCTCAATATTTACAACTTTGGTATCAAGCTTGGTAGACATAAAGAATCCTGTGAACAAAAAAAAACATTCAGAAACGAAAAAAAGGAACACTCCAGTAGTAGTTAATAAAATCGAAGATCCGTCTCTTCAACAAGAGGAGAAAATCCTATAGTTCTAACATGGATAGACAATATATATATATATATATATATATATATATATATATATTACAAATAAAAAAAATAGGAACAAGTTAATAAGATGGAGTTGTACCCTAAAAAACTGGAAAAGGGGGAGAGAAGAGTAGAGAAGAGAAGAGAAGAGAATAGAAAAGAATAAGGATGAAGATATATATAAAACCAACTTTAAGGCCCTTGAAAACATGAGAATTTCCTCTTACTTTAACTGAAACGAATTAAGAGATAAAGGAAAAGTTGCCACATAGATATATCCCTGTCTTCTATATGCCCTACCTTTCCTAATTTAAGCACTGCATGAAGACGTTTTTTCTGTGTGAATGAAAGAGAGAGAAACAAAGAAAGATAAATTTGGGTCGGTTTTTCTTCTTTCTCTCTCTCTGTTTGTAAAGCTATAAAAGCAACCTTCTTACACCTTTGTTTCGAGTCCCCTTGACTACTAAAGCAAAAGCTTCGGAACGCCCTTCACAAAAGCACATCTACCCTCACACCCCTTCCTTTTCTCTACTTAACTAAAGATATAAGTATATTAAAACGAATATCTCAATAGTATTTTTACAATATAAGTGACATCAATCTCTTTTTATTTTTAAATTATACTGGTCTATAAAATTTAAACTCATTAAAATAATGCACGATATATATACAAGAGTTTGTGTTATGTACAAATAAATTTGACTGAGTATATTTTTAATAAAATAATTTATACCTTATTTTAGATTACAAATTTTAAAAATATATATATCATTTTCATAAGCTTTGTTGTAAAATCAAATTATAAATTTGAAGTGAGTGAGTACATGATTTGAATAAATAAAAATACACTTAAGATTTGAAGAAATAATCTCTTTTGGGGTGCTTTGCAAAGGAATATTTATTTATACTCCGTCTGTCTTTGGTAATTAGCTCACAAATTAAAGTAGTACTAGCTAGTACATTTGATGTATTTATTTGATTCTCCTTTTGATAGAAAATATCTTGAGAGAGTGAAACTAATTTTATTTTTATTTTTAAAAATAGTTTCTAAAAATATGAAGAGTGACAGGATTCTTTATGAAAGGAAACAAAAGATAACTTAGGGAAAGGAAATAAAAAATGATAGAAATTCACATGGGTTTTGAGCTGGAGTAGTAATCATGATTCTTTTGGCATGTATGTCGCTGAAAGACATACTAAAGGAGAGAGACTGGGGTGGGGTTAGGGGCCTAGGGGTTTTGGGGGAGGGGTACCAGATTGCTTGATATGCAAGGAAAATAAGCAGTATACTTGATGGATTGCCACCACCCTTGTAATTAAAATAATACGTAATGTTCATGTATATACATTATTATATTATACATGTATTTATTCTCAACTTACATTTAAGTACTACTGGAAATTGACAAGACTTGAAACTGAAGCACTTAGGAACCAAATAATTATGCATTGGATGATTTATCTACACATATGTCTAGTTTAAATATTCATAGCATAAGCTCATTGATATTCTCTGCTCACATCTTCTAAGTAGATCTTATAATGTATTATCAATAAAATGGGAATGTATTTTGTAGTGTTTTCCACTTATAATATACTCCTCTGTCCCAATTTATATGACTTATTTTCCTTTTTAGTCAGTCCAAAAAAGAATGACACATTTCTATACAAAGTAACAATTTAACTATAAAATGTCCATTTTACCCTTAATAAAATGATTTACAGCCACATAAATTTCTATCATTCATTTTAGACCACAAGTTTTAAAAGTCTTAATTCCTTTCTTAAACTTCGTGTCGAATCAAAGTACCTTACATAAAATGGGACGGAGGGAGTATTATTAACAAAATGGGAATGTATTTTGTAGTGTTTTCCACTAATAATGTTTATAAAATATTTATATAATTCATAATAATGAAGGATAATAATAATAAATAACTTCATTTAATAATAGATTAAATTTTTAAAATAATTAAAAGAATCGAATTATTATAACAAAAATATTATTTTGTTAGTACAAAAGGCACTCTTACACTGTATATACTTTAAATCATATTTTGTGTATGAGACAGGTGACACGTGTCTATATATAGTATTCCTAATTTTTGTTGTGGGGATACTAAAAAAAATAAGGAAAGGGCACAAACATTATTTTTATAGAACATATGGGTATATTGATCTAGAATCCATGTGATATATATATATATAGTTGTTTGTTTGAAGACGATATTTATTTATTTTAAAAGAAAAGGATTATGAAGGTAATTAGTTGTATGTAGCATTGAATAAGAAAAAGAAAGAATAATATCTTAGACAGCTAAAGAGTTTAGGCGAATTAAATTGGGAATTTGGATGATTTTTGGAATCAAATTATATGGCTAAAATCCTACTATTAGACTTGTGAATGTACCAAACATCTTTTGATTGTTTTGATTGCTCTTTTTGTTCATGAAGAGTTTAAATAAATAAAAAAAGAAATAAGGAATAAGTATATAATATGACAGTAGCTGTTGACCATTAAGCTGACAATTGACTAATCCATGGATGGAGCCCACTTATCATAACACTGTTTTCTTGGTCTTCGATTTTCCACATGTTCCATGATCATCTTGGCATTCTGTGCATTCCTTACATACCTTTTCGTCACAAAATAACAAAAATAAATGACCCTAATGTTTCACATAATTTTATAATTGTCATTAAATATATTTTTAATTAGTTTTATTCTTTTAAATTAACTAAATATAATGACTCTTTGTCATTTTAAAAAAAATATACTTAACAAATTCTAACATTAAGATTTAACTTTCCACGAAAAAAAAGTATTTAATCAGGAACTAGGAGAATGGATAACCTTTTTTCGAAAAAAAAGGAATTAGCGACGGACAAAATTTCATAACTAAACAAAAAAAGTCGATGCTTATTCCATTTAGCTACGTACATATAAGTGGTGAATATTATAAGAAAAATTAATTAGCTAGAGCATTTTAGCAACAAATTAGCTAGGAATTGAGAGTAAATTTCATAGCTAATTTCATATTTTCTTGAAGTGTGTCCCACCATAATCCCAATCTATTGGAAAAATAATTCTCATTTACTAAATGGATTGAGTTAATCCCTATATCAGAAAAAACAAATTGAAGATTAGTTGTGGAGGTGCTTATCAACTTATTATTGAGTTCCACAAATTACACGACTTGTTTCTTTTCCTTCCAATTCTCCATTAACTAGCTAAAAGTAACTCATAAATTATAACTAAAATTTGAAATTTATATACATATATTTATTAAAAAGAAGGTGTGTGTTTGAGAGAGAGAGAGAGAGTGAGAGTGGAGACAAAACATATATATAAATAAATACATAACAAGGTCAAATCAAGATTATTGTTCCTATTTGTGTGACAGTTTTATTTATTGAAAATAATAGTTGATAAATCTTTATACTACTCTTACGAGCATCATCTTATCATTAAAAGGAAGATTGTCGAAGTGACAGAAAATGCAATAAACAGAATGCAGCCAGTGCAAAGAAGCAACTAGCTAAGCATATAAATATATATATTTAGAACTATTTTTGTTAATTGTTTGATTTTAATAGAAAAATGGGGATAGGGAGCACATGTTTTGTGTCATAGGAGGTGGTGTGGGTATGAATGTAATGGTTTGCGTATGAATAGGCATGCTAAAACAGTCATCATTAACCCAAAAGGTTACTGCCCACTGCCCACCACTCTCAACTTGTTTTCTTCTACTACATCCCAAGCTATTCATCATTTGCTGGCCCACTATGCTTCTTCTATTTTCACTTCTTCCCTTTTTGTTTTTTTTCTTCCCTAACAACTTTCCCCACCATATATATATATATATATATATATCCAAACAAAACTACCATATCTTTCTACCATCTATACACTATTACAATGCTACATTCATTGGGTAACAACCATTTTTTTTTCATTTCTCTCTCTCTCTAATTCAAAAATACCAGTTAACATACAATTTCAAATTACACAAATGTTTGCAACAAATTTTAGAGTGACAGAAAATAAATTACAATCACAAATAAAATATGAAGAAGCGTAGTTTTATTGATCAATATGGCGGATAAAATTATGTTCCTTCCTTGATTCTTCTCACATAAGATTTATCCATATTTATTCACGATTCAAGGGCCGTTAGTGGCGTATTTCTCGAATTAGGATGATTTGTATTTGATCTCTTTGTAAATATTCTATTATTTTGTGGAATACTCGAGATGCCTTTTCAAGGGAATATTGTACCCTTTATATAAACATGAACTAGGGTTTAGGGTTGAGTATCCTCCAAAAATCCTAATTAAAATTGAACACACCTGTAGAGTCTCAACTTGAATTGAACAGGTTTTGTAGAGTCTCACAAAACTTCAATGTCTAAAATAAACATATGAAATTTCATGACAGTAAATATTTTTTATAAAGATAAAGTCAAAGAGTGACTTATAATCTATTTCTATCATTCATTATTTTATATGACATGTTATGGTCAGGAGGGTTGTTTAAGTATACACGCAGTTTAAGCTAGATTAAAAGTATGATTTAACTGTAAGTGTTTGATAGATACAAAAACATTTATAAATGGGGGGTGGGGGGTGGGGGGGGGGAGTTATTGCTCTCAATTGCACACGCAAATGTGTCGAACCCAAAGGAATTACGATTAATTTATATTAATTCCACAATTTAAAGAAAGTGTTCTCAAGAAACTTGTGTTGATTATAATACTATTGCAAATAATTCTATTGTGAAAGTAACTAATAATGACAATTTCAGAGTTTTATCAATTCAGGGACAATTCCAAGGCAACAACATTTTTAAGATGTCATGTATCCCATCTCATGTATGGATTAATTACGGCTATCAAATTATAGATTTATAGGGTTGATCTCTCGACCTCTAATCACCTACTCCAATCAACTGTTTACCAATATCGTTGAGCGGGGATAGACAGACTCAATTGGAGAGTATTTATATTTCATCATGTTTCTTAACCAAGCTCGGTGTTTTTCCGGGTGTCAATCCTTAACGCGAATCTAAACAAGTGATATGCAAGAAAGATTGAGTCTTTTATATTCTTAGTCTATCTACCTATTCGTCTCTCGAGTTCAAGAATAGACAATATATTTATCTCAAAAGTGATGACTCATGAAATAATAAAATAAAAATATAAATGTAATTTAAGAGATAGCTGACATTAATTCATAAAAATCGATGCTCATCAATTACCACTAACTACAACCCTAGAACAGAGGCTTTTAGCCACTCATAATATTCAAAAAGTCAAAGACAATTATTTTCATGATATTCAAAAGTAAAGAAGGAATAGAGAATTGAAACCTAAGTTGAATTGTTAATCCCCTGCTCTTTCACACGAAATAGAAGAAGTACCTTTACAAAATAATCCTAGCGTCCTACTTATAGAACTTAGGAAATTAATTCCCACATCTAATCGACTTTGGGATCCTAAAACAACTAAAATTCACTGGAAAAAGTCAGGGGCACCACGCCAAAATCATGCCAGGAAGGACCTGGGCACGTCTAGTCCTAGCCAGTGTGCCAGGATGTTGCCCTAGACGATTGGAGGCTGGCGCCACCTGTGCACTTGGTGTGCTGGGGCTCTACGCTAAGCCTGCCTTTAATGCCTTTTCATCGTCCTTACTTCATTTGCTTCAGTTATGCACATACATCTTTTAGAAACCCTGCATGTAGCTAATCATGTACGTTAGTGTGCAATCATCACAATTGCTATCTAAAAAATATCAATTATAATAGTGAATGCTCTCAAAACTTAAGGTAAACATAGTCTATTCGTAGTAATTGGGCATATAAATACGCCCAAGATCACCACCCCACAGTTAAAATCTTTTTTTCATCCTTCAACAATCTCTAAACTATTACCTCATCATTATCACCCCTGGATTCATCTACCTGTATTAAAATCAACCAAACACATTTAATCCAGCTTTTGTAATTCATACTTTATGCAATAATCAACAATCTAGTTCACCGAGATAATATACCAATTGACACCACATAGCCTCAATGAATGACTCTTCACGAATTTTTCGAGCAAATGTAATCATATAAGAACACACCAAAATACTGTTCACTCAAATGTGAATCATGAATGCCCTCACCATTTTTAGCCTTTCACTTATCATGTTTGTATATTGTATTTCAAAACAAGGCATATTTTCAAAGTTTAACTCTCACTCTCACAAATGATGTTCTTACATATTCTAACATAGCATAGTCTTGTCCTTAGTGTACTTTAACTTTCACAAACTATTAATCATGGAATCAAGAGGACTTAATTTGGTTGAAATGTGGGTTTAAGGCAAGGGAGGGTACATTTAAAAAATAATTAGTGACTATTTCTCCTCAACGCACTTGTGTTATTTTTCAGACATCTTCAACCACTTCTCTTTTTTTTTTGATGCACACCTCATAAATATCCTTCAATTCATTTTTTTTTACTTTTTCCCTTTTTGTTTATTTAAGAACTTGTTTCTTATTCAAGTATGTTTTTTTTTTTCAAATATACAAGTGATTTTGCAATTTATAATCATGGGTCATTTCCACCTCTTTTGTCATGACCTAGGGGTACCCCCTAGATGTAACAAGGTGTATAAGATCCCGAGAGGCCTCATACAAGCCACCTAGCATATCATAACATAGTAATAGAAAATGGTGCAAAAATTTAATCCATTTCAACACAATCGAAGTATTTTTATAAAAGGAGCAGAAGTCTAATACCATAGTCTCAAACCATCTAAACAACATGAATAAAATATTGGGACGCAACCCATATAATAGTCCAAGACATAAAAGAAAGACATGAGAGAAAAGGGTGATCACATCCTAGAACACAATGAGGACTCACCAAATCTTCACTTCCTTGATCACCAATGAAGCTAGCCACGAGTCTGAGAATCTAAGTCACCGGACCCTACATTTGATAAGAATGTAGGCAAGAGTATGCGTTAGTACAATTAAGTACTAAATATGATAGCTAGCATAAACAACATAAACATTATGGTTAGTCAATATAAATCATAAGCATAATCATGCACATACATCAATATCATAATAAGAAAGGAATACTTCTCAAGAAACCTTACTCATCCTTAGTCAAGACTTAGGTCATCACCTCTTAGTCAACTTACCTCATGGAAGGTACCTCAAGCAACAATCCAAGCTATTCATTCTTCATAAGATAGTTCATATAGTTTATACTTTCTTTTAAAGATATGGGGGTTCACCTCTTTGCCTAACTTACAAAGGCTAATGGGTATTTTCCCCTTGCCTTACTTACTTTTATATTGCGGGTACTTGCCTCCACAACCTTATCATATGACACGGGTACTTGCCTTCTCATGATTTCATAATAAGCATGGATACTCTCCTCCATGTCCATTCATCATAATAGGAACGTGGGGACTCACCTCTTTGTTCAATTCTAAGGAGTATGGGAATCACCTCATATCCTTTCATATAAAGGTCAAGGGTAATCACCTCTAGCCTCATCAATTACATCATCTTTTAGTATAGACTCATTTTAGGTGAGCATTCCTTCCAAACCTAGAATCATTCATGTGAGCAAGCCTTTCACATTCATACATTCATAATTAGGCAGTTCATGTGGGAAGTATCCCTTCCTCAATAATAACATCAATTACCAACAATTCACATCATAAGCTTTACTCTCAAAGCCCTCGATCTCATGATCATCATCTAAGCATCATTCTCAAGCAATTCTAATCACATTTCAACAATTCTATAAGGACAAGCCTAAACCCACAAAGTTTCCCTTCATGGCACCAACCTAATTATATCAATTTTAGGTTATAATCAGGCATGGGTACATGTAATTTCACTCTAATAACATGTAATTTTACTAATTCAATCATAAACAATCACAATTCACTCAGTAGGATCAACAATCATCATAACCCACAATATTGGAAGAAACCCTAACTAGAATTGGGGATTTAGACTTCACAATAGGGGAATTCTAGGGGACTCCATGGGAGGAAGGATCCTATGGATGAAAAGCCATCATACCTTAGTCACAATGCCCACAAAAGCTTTAAGATTGGAGACTTGAACTTGACCTAGCTTAAATTTCTTCCTTCTTCTTCCAACTTCTAAAGAGAGAATTTTTTAAAGGAGTTTTGGGAATTCTTTTGGGATTTCAGAGAATGACTTAAATGGGGGATTTTGAGGGTTAAAAATACTTATATATGTGGTCTAGACTTAGGCAAAACGAGACAACATTGATTCAATTAAAACCGGAAAAGACCCTTAGGCCCTCAACTTAACCGTCCCACAGGCCCACCCACGAGACCACGCCGACAGACCGTGGATGGACCTACGGTCCGTCCTGGTCAAACGTGATTCCTTGTCTGGGACTTGATTTTTGGGCCTTGGACCTACGACTCCCAACCACGGTCCGTGGACCCATCCACGAGGTGTGGGTCCATGTGTGGTTACTGCCTTAGGCAGCTTCCTATGGTTCCCATCCACGAGGCTTACCTATGGGGCGTGGATCCAACCACGGGGCCTGATTGGCCCTCCTGGGTGACACTTGGAAGTTCTAACAATTTGCTAAGCTTTCCTCTTTAGGATATAAGGTGTTACATCGTTTCTTTAAATTCACCATACGAGACATGCCCACCCTACATTACTTCTTCCAATATGTTACCCTTTTCTTCTTTACATAGTGAATTAAGGACCAACCTTTTGATCAAACAAAGCCATGATATCAATAAAAAAAGATTTAGCTAAATATATGGTTAATAACAAAAAAAATAAAGGCTAAAAGGCTTAATGGGACTTTACTAAGGATAATTCATTTGGAAGCACACAAGAGAATTAAAATTAGATTATTCAAAGAAATGTCTCAATCCGATTCTATAATTTATACAAGTTACTTGTTAAGCACAGATGAGACAAGTTATGGATGCCATTCAATGCAAGAAATAAGAAAATACCCACCACGCATGGCATCACAAGATACACATAAGGATATACTCAACTTAGCATGCTCATACAGATCACTTTGCAATATTTTCAACACAATTAAGCCCAACTTATCAATTTAGAGTCAAAACAAAGAATCTATGTGTGTCTTAAGGTTACTAATTTCATTACAATTGCATGTAAATGTGTGAACTACCCATGACATTTGATTAACTTTTTAAGTAGAGTTTCAAAGTACCAAAAGTTTGGTTTCACAATCTATCAATCATAGTGACTAATTTTCCCTTAAGACGATCGTCATCCATCCATCATTGGGAACTGTCACTTCTATGACAACTCTATGACTAAACAAAATTAAAAAAAAAAGAAGCTAGTCATAATCGGTTCAAAGGGACTATCCTCACAAAAAGAACCAAAAATAAAGGACTTGATAAAACAGTGAAATATATACATGGAAGTTCATCTCCCACCCCACCCCACCCCACATTTAAACAAAGCATTGTCCTCAGTGCACATTTTAAAACATAAGTAAAGAGTGAATGAAAACTCCCTTTTGGCCTCTAGGCCACACACTTTCAATCAGCAGTCGCCACATTCGAGGAAAAATCCACAATGGTCAAGGTTATATAACAATAACCAGAACCAGTGTAATCATTATCACCATCATTCCCATCATCCTCCATCTTATCCTCTTCAGACTAATCCTCCTCATAACCAATGGCATCATCATCATCGATAGGCTCTTGATATGTCTAGTCCATACAACATATATGCATAGAGTTGTCCATCATAGGGTAACGCTTTGCTAATGTCGCCATCTCCTCTTCAGCGACAGGATAACCACAAATCCTCAATTGAAGCTCAGCCATACCAGACATCCTGCCAATCTGATAACACTCAAGCTACTCTCAAAAACTAATTTAAAGAGTAAACGATCATTGTCAATAAAAATACCCAATTAAGAGTCAGAGTCAAATCCCAAAAGAAATAGTATAATGAGAAGAATTCAACTAAGAAATTAAGAATGTGAACTTGTTCATTGTAGCAAATTAGGCCAAATGGGTGGATGATTCCACAAAATTTACTAAAATAGTTTGTATTATCACATGTAACGATTAAACTAAAATTTCATAAATTCAAGCAATTAACAAGCACTCTACGGGTGCAGGGATTGGAATCGATGTCACCTAAGGGTGATTGTGTTGCTAAATAGTGCTAAACATTCATGGATAAGATGATTAATCTTTAATGACACTATGTTTTTTCGATCTCATAACATCAAATTATAGAATCTCCTTTTGGTGTCATCTATGTACATCACTAAACAACCCATTACCATATGATATATCTCTTACGAGAAGATTTAAGAGAAAATAGATCTGACCTATAATCTCTTTTTCAAGTAAACTATAGATATTAAACCTAAATTGCATGTATCAAACTAATTACACACTCCAATCAATCTCTTTCGATTATCCATCGGACATCAAAAATAGGTTGAGTTTGCAACCTTAACCCATAAGTGTACCTTAAGACTTGGGGGTTTTATCCACCCATAAAAAAAAGTAAAGAAATTATACCTATCGTGATAGAAGCCATGGGTGTGAGGAAATTAAGCACAAATAATCAACACCCACTTTGATTTCAACTTCAATTGTCAATTGCAAAAGTAAAATTGAAAACACCAAAAAACTATAGATGTTCTTCACAAAGTTAAAATATTCAAAACTTTGGAACTATATTTTCCTCCCTCTAGAACTCTCAAAACAAACTCTCTTTTCTGACTCTTGTTTGTGCTATTTATAGTTTCCCAAAATTTGGTCCAAACTTCACTTCGTGACCAACTCAACCATGTTAGTTGGGCTTGCTGAACATGATCGGAGGATCGAAGTCTATTCTTTAGCTAGACTTTTATTTTCTTTCGGCTTCAGGTGTTTGAACCTCAATTGGAGATCTCGTTTGAGTCCGCCTTTCATATTTGGCAAATCGCCGAATACCATCTTTGTTCGCCTTTTAAGCCTTCACTTTTTATCCAAGTCCTATCACCTTCGGCAATGGTCACCATGTTCTCCCTTTACATTCGGTGAGTCACCATATCACTTTGAGTTTGTCGACCTGCCTTAATTAATTCAAGTTATGTGCACTGTCACTTTAGGCGATTCGTCCTTTTGGTTAGGCGACTTCCAGTGTGGAGTTTACACTTAATCCAATATTTTTGGCCTTTATTTCAAATATTTATCCTTTCCTTGTCCTTTAACTTTCATAGCTACAAATCATCAAATTATCATAAGAATAGGACATAATTAGGCATTGAGGACACTAATCGTTGAACTAAAAAGGCCTAAAATAAGTGTAAATCTACTACTCATCAACACCCCTAACTTAAACTTTTGCTTGTCCTCAAGTAAATCATGAAAACAATCAGTTCAACAAGGGTGTCTACGCAAGTTTTCAATGAGAGTTAACATGCAAATGATATTACAAGACTACTCTCAATCAAATGCAACACTCAATCATGCTTCAAATGATGACTAGCCGGTATCAATCCAAGATCAAGCTCACTATAGCTTCTTTTGTAATGCAATACAATGCTTCAACAAATGCATTCAAGTTCCCTCACATCAAGAATGACTCACAAAGCAAGTCAATAAAAAAATTAGGATACTCTCTGAAAGAGAAATACATGCAAGCTTCATCCTATCGGTTTACCCATATTTTCCAATCATCACACAACCTAGCTTACTCAAGATCTCAAGGGTCTTTTAGGCTTGTAATGGGGATGAGGGTAAATGTATGGTAAATTTGGCTCAGTGAGTTCACCTTTTCAAAGCATTGTTGTACTCATCTTCACCTCTTCTAAAGTTCTTTCCCTTCTTTTTACTTAGAGACTCGAACTTCAAATTTTTTATTCAATTCATTGGATACCCCTTTTTATTTCCTCATACCTTATTTTTCATATTTTTCAAAATTTTTGCTCATTCATTTTTTTTATAAGGAGGGGTTCCTTATTTTCTTAACACACCTCAAAATTGAGTCTCACTTCATCTTTCTTTGCCATCAACTTGGCTTTATTTCCTCCTTTCTTTCCACACCCCAACTTAGGCTTTGTCTTACGTTGGATATTCAAACAAACTAATGCTTAGAAAAGAATTTTTGGGTGAGAATTTAGGGACAATTGGCTCAAGAGGTTTCAACAAGGTTTTTAACAAATGGTTTAGGCTCAAATGGTGCAAAAATGGTTGCAAAACCTCACAAGTTATTCACAAAAGGGTGTGAACATTTGGGTTCCCTCTCCAAATTTATGCCCAAGATAATTTCTTGCATTTACCAAAGCTATACAATCAAACTAACAAGGCAAATTCAAGGATTCAAAAGCATGCTTTCAAGTAAAACCTTACCCCATATGGAAATTCAAACACAATTATTTAGCACAATCCTACAAGATCAAAAGCTTACGTGTGATATTCATGGGAAGGCTCACAAGAAAACGTAGCTAGTCAACACAAGATTCAAAACTATCATTCAAAGTGTCGCCATGCTGATGTTTTCTTTCCATCATTAGCACAAGGCACATTTCTCATCATAAGTACTATTCAATACATTGATATTAAACATAATCGATCCTCGAGCATTAACAATGAAAACACAAGCATTTCAAAAGCTATCAACTAATGGGGCGAAAGAAATAAAGAGAGAAAAATTTGATCCCAAACCATCAAACTACTATACTAAAAACTAAAATTATCCAAAAGTAAAACTGAAACTAACAAAATATAGTAAAAATGGAATATTGGCACAAGTTCCCTCACCCCACCAAAAATAAAAAAGTAGTATCCTTAATGAAGTATAAAGTAAGCACGAGAGGAGAGATGTAAAAGTCCCTCTGTTAAGTATTGCATGTGGAGTGCTTAAATTTGGAGTCGCAGAAGGGACAACATCATCCTGGGTATTAGTGCCAGACAAAATACAAACAAGAGGTACCACCGTAGTCTCAACCGAGGCATCATTGCCTGCCACATATGAAAGAGGTATAATGGGGTCTGGATACACCCCACTAGTATTGACTGAGGAGGTCTCAAACGTTGCAACCACTATGGTATCCTCTAAATCCTACTGCTCCGTCAAACTCTCTAGTGTCTGACGCTCAACCTCTTGTAAGAACTCCTCCTTATCCGTCTCCTCTACTAACTCACCACCGGCCTCATCATCAATTGCATCAACTTCACTATCACCACCCCCTTTAGGCTGCTCAGCTAAACTGGTAGTGATTTTATCACTCGGCATAGAATCATGCGCATTAGGCAAGGCAACCTCACCCCAGAGAATAAAAATGTCCGTAGACCTCAGCTGGTCCACATCAACCCTAAATGTGTTAATATCAGCTCACATCATAGCTAACGTATCATATCTACCCTCAACCTCCTCTATGGCCTCTATCCTGGCTGTAAGATTATCCAACCTCTCACCATTTGATACTAAGGTGGCCTCACATTGAGTCATCCTATCTCTTAGAGGACCCAACACAACCTCGATCAACCTCTTTATCAGCTTGGGCATATCACTCTCAACCCTAGCCTCTCTCACATTCGCACACCAAGTAAGACTACCCATTTCGTAAATCATGGCCTATGCCAAGAGGTCAAGAGACATGAGTAGGGCAGGTGTAGCAACAAAAGTGGATGGTATAGATGAAGGCTGGGACATACTTGAAAGCTCCATAGAAAGAGAAGGTTGTGCAATATCAACCTCAAGGACAATAATGTCAACAACTAGAAGGTGTGTCTGGTGGTGGCGGCTTCCACTGAGCCACATCATCTCTCAATAGTCTGCCTCTATCCTCCTAATGTCACTGGAGGAGGTAGGGTTAACCCTCACATCTAATAGCTCCCAAAAAAGAAATCGTGCAGTCTCACATAGCTATGTCATAAAGACTGGGAAAGAGAGGGAAGTTTTCTCCTGACTAGCATGCATTGGTATCTCCTCGTCTATAATAGACCCCACATCGATCTTCTCCTTGTCAATAATTGTACCCACCAACACAACCTTCGGGTGATAGAGAATGGATTCATTTTTAGATGGCGTGAAGGTGCTGCTAATAAAATCAAACCAATACACATTCATGTCCTTTTTCTTGATATTCACTTTATCATCCATCCACAGAGGAGAAATATATGAAATAAGTGATGTCAACCAACTTATTAATGAGTCAAGGTCATGTCGCATTCATAGTGCAAACATCTCAACCCAATTTTATTTAGTGCCTAGAGTAGTGTTGATGTCACATGCGTGGCATTCTACCATCTTGCCACTAAATTTCACTTCATCAAGGGGATTCGAAATTGTGCCCTTCCTCTTCTTTGGTGCCATATAGGACTCTCGGACCCATGCTAGAATATAAGGGTTCGAGGTCTTGTAAACATCTCGAACCCATGAAATTGAATAGTATCCAAAATGGTCAGGTAGTCGCTCATAACTCCATCCATAGAGAGTCGTCTCTCCCTAAGAATCATACATTTTCTAGCTACCTTGAGCCTGTTTAGGGCCCTTGTTGAGAATATTGAGAGAACACGAGAGGCAAGAGACTGAGCCTAAGGAGGTTGTACTAACTTGGAAATGATGTGTGTTCTTCTTCTTGAAACCACCTTCTTTGGCTTCTCACTCACACGTATAAAAGAGTGCATAGTGGTTTGTTGTTTGTGGGGAGCCTCAAATGGATCGTTGGTCAAAATTCCCTTGTTCTTTTTCAACAATTGAGGAGGAAGAGGATATTCTCTTTCTTTCTTGGAGTCAGATGATACAACTCTCTTTCCTTTGGTTCTAGCCATACTCTGCAAGGCATAACTATTCAACACAAATATCGAGTGAAGGTTAGTTGAAATCAAAATCAAAGGAATCACAATTCAAAAATAGGTATGAGGCTCGCTGACTGTCAAGGTGAATCACCTAACAGGTAAGGTGAGCTCAGGTGAGTACGCTGAAGTGACAAACCTTAATTCCATTAAACTCAGGCATAAAGGGCATAATCATTTCCAACTTGGTGATTTGCTAAATTAGTTTTGATGGATTAAGACAAGTCCGCCGAAAGTGATAGTGCAAAATTAGAAAGAACAAGCACAAATGGGGATGTCTACTCCTACTTGGCGATATGCCGAGTGGGTTTTAGTGAGCTAAGACAAGCCCTCCAAATGGGATAGTACCCAAGTCCAATATTCAAGCACAAAAGGCGTTCTGGGGCTTACTCGGTGATTCACCTAACTAACTTGGCGAGCTAAGACAAGCCCATAAAACATGTAGTTTTAAGCTCAATGCCTATTTTCACATCTTCACCCCAATATGCAACCATACCCAATTCATAATTATTTTTATATTCTACCCTCATGCTTTTCTATCCATGAGTACTCAGACTTCCCCCAAATTCCACAAAGTATTGTTGAAGTAGATGATTTGCCCTTAAGAAAGTCATCACTCGATCTATCATTGGGTAAATACAAGTCTTTGAGGAAACAGTGGATAATCAGACTTCACCCACACATAATTATGGCAAGACCCAGTACAAATAAATATTCAATTTCAAGTTTTAACCTTCACAATCAATTTTCACAATTTCGGGCTCAAAATTAACTATCCTAACTTATGGGCATAGTCAAATACACTACATTAAGTACTACCCATACAAATTAGACTACAATATAACAATAATAACACCAAGCCCATATCAAAGTCATGAGTTTCTAGCTCAAAGAATAAAATATGACTCGAACACCAACCTCAGAGACAATGGCAAAGCACAAAATCAAGGGAAATAGGGTTGGGATTGATATGCAAGCACTTCACCACACTTCAAGCAAGTAGAATCACTCTATTGAGGTCACCAAAACACCAATATAAGGGTATTTGGAGTTTAAGCAAGAAATAAGCGCAAAGTCTTTTGAACTTTAAAAGACTCTTGGCCTATTAAAATTAGATCCACTCGGTGAACTACGACTAACGTCGCCGAAGGAGCTTAAGTTTGTCGATGAGGCTTGAACGAATAACAAACTTGAAGGTCAATTTAGTGGACTCGATGGAGTCCGCTTAATGCACTTATGTGGATCGCCAATTATAGCTCAGATGAACAAACTTGACATTATATTTTTTCCAATTTTTCAGCCCAGAAGGCAGACATAAAGATGTTCGCACAATTCTTTCGGTGAATTACCGACTTGTCATTGACATCGCCTAAATAACCTTTCTCACCTTTTTGACTTGTTTTCAACCTACACTCATGACACAGGTTATTGAGAGTAATAAAATATAATAAAAATTAGATTACCTCCCAAGAAATGCCTTATTTGATATCATGGCATGACACAATTCTTATTTAACAACCATCAGTTTTGGGATTTTTGACGGTGTCACTAGGTAAGGTTCCATTTTTCATTGGATTTAGATGAATGGAGAGTTGACATAACTGGGCTTCAAGCTGTTTAATTGACAACAAATAAGATGTCACTGTTTGGTTCAAGGTGGAGAAGCCATTTTTCAAATCCTTTAACACCTTATTGAACCCTTCCACCTTGTTGAAGCTCCTTGTTAGCATTTCTTCCAATCGGTTTCCTTCTGGCTCAGTTGGTTCTTTTGGTTTGGGACAATCATGAGGCGGAACATACCTATCTTTTTCAGCTTTCCTGTAACTCCAATTTCCACCTCAATCTCTCGAACACTCCAACCATTATCTCTATGTTTGTTCTAACCTTGGTTCCACCATGTTTTGGATAGTTAAGATGAGAACCCCCCCCCCCCCCCCCCAATTGATTTCCCAAATAGTTCACTTCTTCATTGTCTAATACCTCAAACTTGGCATCTCCAGGCACTTCCCACTTCACCAATAACATTTATCGTTTTCGATCCACCTCCCATGACATGTTTTGATAGAAAATCAAGTTGGATTATCATTTTAGCCATGTTTTCATCGCGCTCATCATCCTTCTCCATTTGCTCTTTGCTTGTTCCCCATTATTGAAGAGACACTTGATCCTCTGTAGTGTTGCATGCTCGGTTCACTTTTTTCATATCATCTAGAAAATATATTGCTACATCAAACGGATCTCGCATTAGCACTACTTGTATGAGTTGATCAAACAAGCCCTTGTTGACTGAATCAAGGCTATAATAAAAGTATAGTAGCAGAAAAATTTCTGGAACACCATGTGTTAGACATTGTAGAAGCAATTTCTAGAACTGCAACTATGTCTCGGGTAGAAGTTCACCTCCAACCCTTTTGAAATTTTGGATGCTATCACAGAGTTTGACCATTTTTTAGGGAGGAAATAATCCTTCATTCAACTCCTCCCAAGAAGTAATAAATCATGTGGCAGCTCTGCTAACCATCTTATAGTTTTCCCCGTCATAGGGAACGAGAATAATCTCAATCTTATGGACTCTTATGAGATGTTCTTGAACACGAACGGTCCACATATATCAGAACTTTTTTAAGGTGTTCATGAGGGTTCTCAGTAGTGAATCCTCTGAACATTCCTCTCATTTGGAGCAATTGTAACAATTTTCAAGTTACATGGAACATAGCCCTCCCGGTCATGGGTGGTAAATGGATAGCTCCATTGTATGCAATGACATTCATGTGCATGTTGTTTGCATCACCCATGTTATCCTTTTCCTGTAGTGACTATCATTGTCACTACCATTATCACTTATATTTGAAGTTGCAAATGAATAACACAATAATTTCAAGCAACAAGCTACTACAATCCAATAAGTTTACAGCCTAATTTCACTGATTAAATTTTTAGCCACCATTCTTCGGCAGCGGCACCATTTTTTATAACACTCAAACTAATCTAATAAATAGATTCAAAGAGTAAGCGATCATTGTTAATAAAATTACCCAACTAAGAGTTGGGGTTGAGTCCCACAAGGAATGATATAATGATAAGAATTCAGCTAAGAAATTAAGAATGTGAACTTGTTCATTGTAGTAGGTTGGACAAATGAGTGGATTATTCCACCAAATTTACTAAAAGAGTTTGTATTTTCAAATGTAACAATTAAACTAAAACATCATAAATTCAAGAAATTAACAAGCAATCAAGGGGTATGGGGATTGAAATCGATGTAACATAGGGGTAATTGTGTTGCTCAATAGTACTAAACATTCATGGATAGGTTGGGTAATCTTCGATGACAATAATCTTCTTTTGATCTCATAACATCAAGTCATGGAATCTCATTTCGGTCTCATCTATATGCATAACTAAACAACCCATTACCTTACTATATTTCTCTTTCCTGCAAATTTAAGGGAAAAAAATATCTGACCCATAATCTCTTTTTCAAGCAAACTATAGACATCATGCCTGAATTGCATGAATCAAACTAATTACTCACTCCAATCAATCTCTTTCGAGCATCAATCCAAGATGAAAAAAATAGGATTAATTTTACAACCTTAACTCATAAGTGCACCCCTAAACTTAGGGTTTTTGCCACCATCACAAAAAATAACGAAATTATACCTATCATGATAGTAGCCATGGGTGTGATGAAATTAAACACAAATAAAATCAACATTTAATTTGATTTTAACTTCAAATTGTCAATTGCAAAAGTAAAATTGAAAACCCCAAAAAGTAGAGATGTTCTTCACAAAGTAAAAATATTCAGAACTCTAGAACTTACTTTTCTCCCTCTAGAACTCTCTAAACAAACTCTCTTTTTAGACTCTCTTTTGGGCTATTTATAGTTTCCCAAAATTTGTCCAAACTTTACTTCGTGCCAACTCGGCAACGTTAGTTGGGCTCGCCGAACATGATCAGTGGATCACCATATATTCTTTAGCTCGTATTTCATTTGCTTTAGGCTTAAGGTGTTTGAACCTACGAGTTAGCCTTTTATGTTCAGTGGATCACCTAATACCACCTTTGTTTGCCTTTTAAGCCTTCACATTTCATCCAAGTCCTGTTACTTTCGGCGATGGTCATCATGTTCACCCTTTATATTTGGAGAGTCGTCATTTAAATTTGAGTTTACCGACTTTCCTTAATTAATTCAAGTTATGAGCACTGTAACTTCGGGTGAGGTCATTCCAATTGGGCGATCCGCCCTGTTGGTTTGGCGACATCCAATGTGGAGTTTACACTTCTTTTAATATTTTATTCCTTTATTCAAAGTATTCATCCTTGCCTTGTGCTTTAGCATTCATAGCTGCAAATCATCAAATTATAACATATTTAGGCATTAAGCATACTAATTGTTGAACTAAAAAGGCCTATAATGAGTTTAAATCTACCACTCATCATCATCCAACTATCATCACGTGTTTGCCTATCCAAAGTATATAACACCGTCCCATGTGATGCATCTTGTGCCTTTGTCTTAGTAACATCAACTAGATGACACACCAAATGAGGAGCACGGGGTGGACAAACATCATGGACCTCATGTTCAATCTCCAAAGCACGTAAGTGCCTACTTAACAAGCTCCCATAACAAAAGTTCCATCTCTTATTACTCCTAAATTTCAGCATATTTTGATGCAAAATTTCACCCACATATATTGGCAGCCATTTCATGAGTCTATAGATGAGAACTACCCTTTTTCTAGTGACTTCGGAGGTGTGCTTGCAAGGAAACATGGTACTAACCACAATTTTCAACCAAACACGTGCCTCTTGGTTACGTGGGCGTAATGTAGAGTAGCATGTCTTCTTGTATCTTTCGTTCTCTCTCACCTAGAAGTTGAGTTTACCCAAAAAAAAGTATGACGTATATCTCTATAAAAAGGTCACTCTTTCATAGCTTGGAATTCAGAGCGATCAGAATCAGGGGTACCCAAAAATTTATTTACCGCTCTAACCAAAAACCGCACAATCCAACCCCTTATATCACCCCTATTACGATGCAAGATATATGTATTCCAATTAGCATAAAATTCACACACAAGGCTCAATTTACACTCACCTTGGTCAATGAAGATGTATTGGACCCCCAAGGCGTAAACTTTGGCATGAATTCAGGGAAATTCGATTTGCAACGCCCCTCATTGACATATTCATCGCCTAAGTATTTTGATTCTTGTTAGCAATTATACGACTCCTCCGTAATGTCTTTCAACAATTGTTTACCAATTTTTTTTGGTGGTAATCCAATAGGTGCTTGACTAGATGTTCCGATGGAGGACCCTTATGAGTCGGGGATTACAACTAATTTAGGGATTTAGTGTCCTCAATGCCTATTTTATGGTCATAACTGATGTTAAAATATTAATAAGCATCAATGAAGGCAAAAGAGCAAGGCAAGGACATTAGAGGCAAAAATGAGCAGAAAAGCTGAAAAAGTTGAAGCAAAGCAAAAATGGTACTCGCCAAAGCCACTCGATGACTTGCCGATTGGATCTTCAGCACACCTAAAATTCCAGTATGCCATCCCTTGGACAATACCAACTTGGTGAGAAAAGGAGTAGTTTGGTGACACGCCAAAGGGATATGCGATGCCGACCCAACTCACCGAAGACTACAGAAACATTGGGTGAAAAGCCAAGCCAAGAAGGCCAAAAGAGGAGCACTCGGCGTTCGCCAATCAGGTCGGCAAGATCGACTTAATTTACCAAAAGTTATAGAACAAATTGTTCGAAAAACATGCCAAAAAAGTGAGAAAGGGAGCACTCGATGCATCGCTGATCAGTTCGGCGGGCCCCACTTACTTCGCCGAGTTGACTCCGTGCTGAAATTCTCAGAACATATACATGCAATTTTGAAAAGAAAAGAGGGGAGGTGGAAAAACTTCCCACATTGTTCACTTTTGTGTTTTTGATATTTTACATTCTAGAACGTTGTTTTTACATTTTGGGAGCAAAGATTTAGAGATTGTGAGATTTTTAGCATAAATTTGAGCATTTGGAGACTTGTGGATCATTGCCCAATCTGATGGAAAACTTTATTGGTAACGATTTCTTATTCTTTACTATGTTTGGTTAAAATCCCCATTCTTGGGCATGTGATTATGTAGTCGAATGCATTACTTAGCCAATGGTTGTTGTTAGTTACTGATTTAATTGGTTTTTTTGAAGTGGGTTCAATTAATAGTTTGTGTTTTAATTGATGAATTGTAGTTGCAAATGCAATTCTAGCTTTGTTCTCTATACTTGCTTGAGAAAGAAGTCTTACCATTGAATTGTTAGTTGATGATTGTATCGATTGTGTTGTTACGGATCTAGCTAGAGAAAGTGGGTTTGAATACAATCTTACAAATCTAGCTTGAAAAAGTGGATTTATTAAGGTAATGAGTTGTTAAATTGTGTTGTGCCAGTTGAAGTTCGAAAGAACTCACTTGATCCGTAATAGTTGATTGAGAAATGACAATTGCACCCAAAAACTAGCCTATCCACCAAGACTCAACAACTTTGAGTAACTAGTAATCACCCATTATGCGAAATTAGCATTCAATTTATCACACTCCCAAGAAACCTTCTCTATTTTCTTACTTTCGGTTTTTGGAGTCGTAAATTGGTTACCTGAATCCCCCATTTTACATTAATTGTCAAAACCTTATATTTTTTTTAATGTTTTGTAATTTCTACCTCTACAAATGATTAGAATACCATTTTACTATAAAATTCTTTATTGTATCACTCCATGTGGGATCGACCCCTGCTCTTAGTTGGGTTTATACTTATTTGTGACTGCCTACACTTAGAATTGGATGAAGTGTGGTTGAGCATTATCAAAAATGGCACCGCTACCGGGGAGTGGTGTTTAGAATTCTTTTATTGAAGTTTAGTCGAGAACTGATTTTGTTGTAGTTGAATTATCTTATTTGTGTTCTTTTTTTGGCTGCTCTTAAATAGGTAAAGAAATGAGTGTAAATGAGAGTAGCGCAAGTCAACTAGGGAACAATGATGACACCGAGAATTTGCCTTATGTCAATGAGGTTCAGTTGGGAAGTGCAGGTGCTATCTGATTGCCTCCAACTGTGGGCAATGCGGTGTTCCACGTGACCAACACTATGTTGCAGCGGTTGCAAATGAAGGGTCTCTTTGGAGGACTTGCTCTGAGGACCCTCATGACCACATCTGAAACTTTGTGGATGTGTGTGGGCCATTCTCTTTCAAAAACATCACTCAGGAGTCAGTCTAACTTTGTTTGTTTCCCTTTTTTCTAATGGGAGAGGCAACAAAGTGGCTGGCCGATTTACCAAGGGAATTAATCATTCCTTGGGAGGAGCTCACTGAGGGATTTTATGTAAAGTTTTTCCCTCCTTAGATGATGATTCAGTTGAGAGATAATATTAATAACTTCAAGCGAGTGGATGGCGAACCTGTTAAGGTTCCAAAAGTTATTGATCAATGTCCAACTCACGGGCTACCGGATAATGTGTTGTTATAATATTTTTACCAAAGTCTCGACTCAGTCAACAAAGGTGTGGCAGACCAGCTCATATGAGGAGAAATCATGCATCAACCATTTGACATAGCATCTACCCTTCTTTATGAGATGACAAAACTCAATCAAGCTTGGTATACTAGAGAAGATCAGGTGTCGCCATTAAAACTTTCGATGACAAAGGAACAATTGGAAAAGAACCAAGAGCGAGATGAAAACATGGCCAAGATGATAAAGCAAATGGACCTATTGACGAAACATGTCATGGAAAATGGTAGCAAATCAGGCAGGGGGTTCTTGTCGAAACTATCTAAGGCATGGTGGGAATAAGGGTTAGAACAGGGACCACAATGATGGTTTAAGAGACCGAGATAGGGAATGGCGTGATCGTGGTTAAAATTGGAGGGAGCGGGATGGAGACAAAAAACGATGTGTGCCTCCCATGAATGCCCAAAGCCAAAAGAGCAAAGGGATGATCCAGAAAATTTCTGCACCAAAGATATGCTTCCTCGTATTCTCAACAAAGTGGAAGGATCGGATAAGGTGCTAAAGGAAATGAAATATGACGTCTCTTCTCTAAACCTAATTGTTACTTCACACTGGGTATCGATTAAGTAACTAGACCCAAATGGGTATCTATTAATATTTTTACCAAAGTCTCGACTCAGTTAACAAAGGTATGGCAGAGCAGCTCATATGAGGAGAAATCATGCATCAACCATTTGAGATAGCATCTACCCTTCTTGATGAGATGACAAAAACCAATCACGCTTGGTATACTAGAGAAGATCAGGTGTCTCCATTAATACTTTGGATGAAAAAGGAGCAATTGGAAAAGAACCAAGAGGGAGATGAAAACAAGGCCAAGATGATGACCCAAATGGACCTATTGACGAAACATGTCATGGGAAATGGTAGCAAATCAGGCAGGGGGTTCTTTTTCGAACTATCTAAGGTAGGGTGGGAATAAGGGTTAGAACAGGGACCACAATGATGGTTGAAGAGAGCGAGATAGGGAATGAAAAGACATAGAATAAGTGGAATCTCATGCAAACAGTGAGAGAGGTGGTTAACCGGCGTGATCGTGGTAAAAATTGGAGGGAGAGGGATGGAGGCAAAAAACGATATGTGCTTCCGTATGAGTGCCAAAAGCGAAAAGAGGAAAGGGCTGATCATAAATTTCTACACAAAAGATATGCTTGCTCGTATTCTCAACAAAATGGAAGGATCGGACAAGGTGCTAAAGAAAATGGCAGATGACGTCTCTTCTCTGAACCAAATAGTTAATTCACACTGGGTGTCGATTAAGTAACTAGACACAAATGGGTGTCTATTATTATTTTTACAATAGTCTCGACTCAGTCAACAAAGGTGTGGCAGACCAGCTCTTATGAGGAGAAATAATGCATCATCCGTTTGACATAGCATCTACCCTTCTTGATGAGATGACAAAAGTCAATCACGCTTGGTATACTAGAGAAGATCAGGTGTCTCCATTTGGATGAGAAAGGAACAATAATAAAAGAACCAAGAGCTAGATGAAAACATGACCATGATGATGAACCAAATGGACGTATTAATGAAACATGTCATGGGAAATGGTAGCAAATCAGACAGGGGGTTCTTTTCCAAACTATCTAAGGTAGGGTGGGAATAAGGGTTGGAACGGGGTCCACAATGATGGTTTAAGAGACCGAGATAGGGAATGGCGTGATCATGGTAAAAAATTGGAGGGAGCGGGATGGAGACAAAAAACGATGTGTGCTTCCCCATTAGTGCCAAAAGCCAAAAGAGCAAAGGGATGTTCCTAAAAATTTGTGCACCAAAGATATGCTTGCTTGTATTCTCAACAAAGTGGAAGGATTGGACAAGGTGCTAAAGGAAATGAAATATGACGTCTCTTTTCTGAACCAACTAGTTACTTCACACTGGGTGTCTATTAAGTAACTAGACCCAAATGGGTGTGTATTTATATTTTTACCAAACTCTCGACTCAGTCAACAAAGGTATGGCAGACCAGCTCATATGAGGAGAAATCATGCATCAACCGTTTGACATAGCTTGTACCCTTCTTGGTGAGAGGACAAAAATCAATCACTCTTGGTATACTAGAGAAGATCAGGTGTCTCCATTAACACTTTGGCTGACAAAGGAACAATTGTTAAAGAACCTAGAGCGAGATGAAAACATGACCAAGATGATGACCTAAGTGGACGTATTGATGAAATATTTCATGGGAAATGGTAGCAAATCAGGCAGGGGTTCTTTTACAAACTATCTAAGGCATGGTGGGAATAAGGGTTGGATCAGGGTCCACAATGATGGTTTAAGACACCAAGATAGGGAATGGCGTGATCGTGGTAAAAATTGGAGGGAGCGGGATGGAGACAAAAAACGATGTGTGCCTCCCCATGAGTGCCAAAAGCCAAAAGAGCAAAGGGATGATCCAGAAAATTTGTGCACCAAAAATATGATTGCTCGTATTCTCAACAAAGTGGAAGGATCGGAAAAGGTGCTAAAGGAAATGAAATATGACGTCTCTTCTCTGAACCAAATAGTCACTTCACACCTGGTGTCTATTAAGTAACTAGATAGAAATGGGTGGTCTATTAATATTTTTACAAAAGTCTCGACTTAGTCAACAAAGTTGTGGCAGACTAGGTCATATGAGGAGTAATCATGCATCAGCCGTTTGACATAACTTCTACCATTCTTGGTAAGATGAAAAAAATCAATCACGCTTGGTATATTAGAGAAGATAAAGTGTTTCCATTAAAATTTTGGATGACAAAGGAACAATTGGAAAAGAACTAAGAGCGAGATGAAAACATGACCAAGATGATGACCCAAATGGACGTACTGATGAAACATATCATGGGAAATGGTAGCAAATCAGGCATGGGGTTCTTTACCAAACTATCTAAGGTAGGGTGGGAATAAGGGTTGGAACAGGGTCCATAATGATGGTTTAAGAGACTGAGATAGGGAATGGCATGATCATGGTTAAAATTGGATGGAGCGGGAAGGAGACAAAAAATGATGTGTGCCTCCCCATGAGTGCCAAAAGCCATAAGACCAAAGGGATGATCCTGAAAATTTGTGCACCAAAGATATGCTTGCTCGTATTCTCAACAAAGTGGAAGGATCAGATAAGATGCTGAATGAAATGAAATATTACGTCTATTCTCTGAACCAAATAGTTACTTCACACTATGTGTCTATTAAGTAACTAGACCCAAATGTCTGTCTATTAATATTTTTACCAAAGTTTCGACTCAGTCAACAAAGGTATGGCAGACCAGCTCATATGATGAGAAATCATGCATCAACCGTTTGACATAGCATCTACCCTTCTTGATGAGATGACAAAAATCAATCACGCTTGGTATACTAGAGAAGATCAGGTGTCTACATTAATACTTTGGATGAAAAAGGAACAATCGGAAAAGAAGCAAGAGCGAAATGAAACCATAGCCAAGATGATGACCCAAATGGACTTATTGACGAAACATGTCATGGGAAATTGTAGCAAATCAGGCAGGGGTTTCTTGTCCGAACTATATAAAGTAGGGTGGGAATAACGGTTAGAACAGGGACCACAATGATGGTTTAAGAGACAGAGAAAGGGAATGAAATGACATAAAATAAGTGGAATCTCCGGCAAATAGTGAGGGAGGTTGTTAACTGGAGTGATCGTGGTAAAAATTGGAGGGAGGGGGACGGATACAAAAACGATGTGTGCCTTCCCATGAGTGCCAAAGATATGTGTAACGACCCGGAAAATGATAGAGTGAAACTAGAGCCTCACATGTGAGTTTGGAGTCAAGAACTTAATGAAATGGTTATAATTGAATTTGACCCAAAAAGTTCTTAAAATGTGCTTCGGAAGTTACCGGAAACTTGTTTAACTGTATATAAAAAGATCCATTTCGTTTTTTCGAAAATCCGACTTCATATTCTCGTTTAGGGGGTCAAATTGAGTGGGAAATGGGTCTAACCCAAATTTTAGAGCAACCGTATCAAAATCCAAAATTTTCAAGTGAAGCCTTTTTCGAGGGTCTACTTTGGAGGGTCATATCTCCTAGCACACAAATTATTTGGTGGCCAATAATATATCCATGGAAAGCCCTTGGAGTTAGCTATCTAACGCACTTCGTTTCACCTCATACGGAGTTCGGACGAAGAAGTTATGCCCATTTTCGTAAAATCTGTCCGGTAGGAAATGGCAATTTCCAGAATGCGGGGTTACTGTTCACCCGCCTCATTTTCTTTTCTAAGTGTTGGACCATTTTTTTCAAAGGGCTTATATTATTTCCTAGATACCATAATCCAATTCCCATCCCNTCTTGTCCGAACTATATAAAGTAGGGTGGGAATAACGGTTAGAACAGGGACCACAATGATGGTTTAAGAGACCGAGAAAGGGAATGAAATGACATAAAATAAGTGGAATCTCCGGCAAATAGTGAGGGAGGTTGTTAACTGGAGTGATCGTGGTAAAAATTGGAGGGAGGGGGACGGATACAAAAACGATGTGTGCCTTCCCATAAGTGCCAAAGATATGCTTGCTCGTATTCTTAACAAAGTGGAAGGATCGGACAAGGTGCTAAAGGAAATGAAAGATGATGTCTCTTCTCCGAACTGAATAGTTACTTCAGACTGGATGTCTATAAACTAACTAGACACAAATGGGTGTCTATTAATATTTTTAGCAAAGTCTCGACTCAATCAACAAAGGTGTGGCAGACCAGCTAATATGATGTGAAATCAAGCATCAACAGTTTGACATCGCATCTACCCTTCTTGATAAGATGACAATAATCATTCATGCTTGGTATACTAAAGAAGATAAGGTGTCTCCATTAAAACTTTGGATAACAAAGGAACAATTGGAAAAGAACCAAGAGGTAGATGAAAACATGGCCAAGATGATGACCCAAATGGACCTATTAACGAAACATGTAATGGGAAACGGTAGCAAATTAGGCCGGGGGTTCCTGTCCAATCTATCTAAGGTAGGGTGGGAATAAGGGTTGGAACAAGGACCAGAACGATGGTTTAAGAGACCGAGATAAAGAATGGCGTTATCGTGGTAAAAATTGGATGGAGCATGATGGAGACAAAAAACGATGTGTGCCTCCCCATGAGTGCCAAAATCCAAAAGAGCAAAGGGATGATCCTAAAAATTTCTACATCGAAGATATGCTTGCTCGTATTCTCAACAAAGTGGAAGGATTAAAGAAGGTGCTAAACAAAATGAAAGATGACCTCTCTTCTCTGAACCAAATAGTTACTTCGCACTAGGTGTCTATTAAGTAACTTGACCCAAATGGGTGTCTATTAATATTTTTACCAAAGAATCGACTCAGTCAACAAAGGTATGGCAGACCAGGTCATATGAGGAGAAATCATGCATCAACCGTTTGACATAGCAACTACCCTTCTTGATGAGATGACAAAATTTAATCACGCTTGGTATATTAAAGAAGATCAGGTGTCTCCATTAGAACTTTGGATGACAAAGGAATAATTGGAAAAGAATCAAGAGCGAGATGAAAACATGTCCAGGATGATGACCCAAATGGACCTATTAACGAAACATGTAATGGGAAATGGTAGCAAATCAGGCTGGGGGTTCTTGTCCAATCTATCTGAGGCAGGGTGGGAATAAGAGTTGGAACAGGGACCACAATGATGGTTTAAGAGACCGAGATAAAGAATGGCGTGATCGTGGTAAAAATTGAATGGAGCGGGATGGAGACAAAAAAGGATGTGTGCCTCCTCATGAGTGCCAAAATCCAAAAGAGCAAAGGGATGATCCTAAAAATTTTTGCACCGAAGATATGCTTTCTCGTATTCTCAACAAAGTGGAAGGATCAGACAAGGTGCTAAACGGAATGAAAGATGACGTCTCTTCTCTGAACCAAATAGTTACTCAACACTAGGTGTATTTTAAGTAACTAGACCCAAATGGGTGTCTATTAATACTTTTACCAAAGTCTCGACTTAGTCAACAAACGTAAGGCAGACCAGCTCATATGAGGAGAAATCATGCATCAACCATTTGACATTGCATCTACCATTCTTATTGAGATGACAAAAATCAATCACGCTTGGTATATTAAAGAAGATCAAGTGTCTCCTTTAAAACTTTGGATGACAAAGGAACAATTGGAAAAGAACCAAGTGCGAAATGAAAACATGGCCAAGATGATGATCCAAATGGATCTATTGACGAAACATGTCATGGGAAATGGTAGTAAATCAGGCCGGGGGTTCTTGTCCAAACTATCTAAGGCAGGGTGGGAATAAGGCTTGAAACTGGGACCACAATATGGTTTAACAGACAAAGATAAAGAATGGCGTGATCGTGGTAAAAATTGAATGGAGCGGGATGGAAACAAAAAACGATTTGTGCCTCCCCATGAGTGCCAATATGCAAAAGAGCAAAGGGATGATCGTGAAAATTTTCTGCACCAAAGATATGCTTGTTCGTATTCTCAAAAAAGTGGAAGGTCCAGACAAAGTGCTAAAGGAAATGAAAGATGAATTCTCTTATCTGGACCAAATAGTTACTTCACACTGGGTGTCTATTAAGTAACTAGAAACAAATGGGTGTCTATTAATATTTTTACCAAAGTCTCGACTCAATCAACAAAGGTGTGCAGATCAGCTCATATGAGGAGAAATCAGGCATCAACCGTTTGACATAGCATCTACCCTTTTTGATAAGATGAGAAAAATCAATCACGATAGGTATATTAAAGAAGATCAGGTGTCTCTATTAAAACTTTGGATGACAAAGGAACAATTGGAAAAGAACCAAGAGCGAGATGAAAACATGGCCAAGATGATGATCCAAATGGACCTATTGACGAAACATGTCATGGGAAATGGTAGCAAATCAGGCAGGGGGTTCTTATCCGAACTATGTAAGGCAGTGTGGGAATAAGGGTTGGAAGAGGGACCACAATGATGGTTTAAGAGACCGAGATAAAGAATGGCGTGATAGTGGTAAAATTTGAATGGAGCGGAATGGAGATAAAAAACGATGTGTACCTCCCCATGAGTGCCAAAAGCCAAAAGAGCAAAGTGATGATCCTGAAAATTTTCTACACTAAAGATATGCTTGTTCGTATTCTCAACAAAGAGGAATGATCAGACAAAGTGCTAAAGGAAATGAAAGATGAATTCTCTTTTTTGAACCAAATAATTACTTCACACTGGGTGTCTATTAAGAAACTAGACACAAATTGGTGTATATTAATATTTTTACCAAAGTCTCGACCAAGTCAACAAAGGTGTGGCCGACCAGCTCATATGAGGAGAAATCACGCATCAACTGTTTGACATAACATCTACCCTTCTTGATGAGATGGCCAAAATCAATCACGCTAGGTATATTATAGAAAATCAGGTGTCTCCGTTAAAAGTTTTGATGAAAAAGGAACAATTGAAAAAGAACCAAGAGCGAGATGAAAACATGACCAAGATTATGATCCAAATGGACCTATTGACGAAACATGTCATGGGAAATGGTAGCAAATCAGGCAGGGGGTTCTTGTCCAAACTATCTAAGGGAGGGTGGGAATTAGGGTTGGAATAGGGACCACAATGATGGTTTAAGAGATCGAGATAAAGAATGGCGTGATCGTGGTAAAAATTGGATAGAGCGGAATGGAGGCAAAAAATGATGTGTGCCTCCCCATGAGTGTCAAAAGCCAAAAGAGCAAAGGGATGATCTTGAAAATTTCTGCACCAAAGATATGCTTGCTCGTATTCTCAACAAAGTGGAAGGATCGGACAAGGTGCTAAAGGAAATGAAAGATGACCGCTCTTCTCTGAACCAAATAGTTACTTCACACTGGGTGTCTATTAAGTAACTAGACACAAATAGGTGTCTATTAATATGTTTGCCAAAGTCTCGATTCAATCAACAAAGGTGTGGCAGACCCGCTCATATGTGGTGAAATCATGCATCAGTCGTTTGACATTGCATCTGCCCTTCTTGATGAGATGAAAAAAATCAATCACACTTGGTATATTAAAGAAGATCAAGTGTCTCCATTAAAACAATGGATGACAAAGGAACAATTGGAAAAGAACCAAGAGCGAGATGAAAATGTGGCCAAGATGATGATCCAAATGGACCTATTGACGAAACATGTCATGGGAAATAGTAGCAAATCAGGCAGGGGGTTCTTGTCCGAAATATCTAAGGCAGGGTGGGAGTAAGAGTTGGAACAGGGACCACAATGATGGTTTAAAAGACCGAGATAAAGAATGGCGTGATAGTGGTAAAATTTGGATGGAGCGTAATGGAGATAAAAAACGATGTGTACCTCTTCATGAGTGTCAAAAGCCAAAAGAGCAAAGTGATGATCCTGAAAATTTTCTACACTAAAGATATGCTTGTTCGTATTCTCAGCAAAGAGGAATGATCAGACAAAGTGCTAAAGGAAATGAATGATGAATTCTCTTTTCTGAACCAAATAGTTACTTCACACTGGGTGTCTATTAAGAAACTAGACACAAATTGGTGTATATTAATATTTTTACCAAAGTCTTAACTTAGTCAACAAAGGTGTGGCCGACCAGCTCATATAGGAGAAATTACGCATCAACCGTTTGACATAACATCTACCCTTCTTGATGAGATGACAAAAATCAATCACGCTAGGTATATTAAAGAAAATCAGGTGTCCCCATTAAACCTTTTGATGACAAAGGAACAATTGGAAAAGAACCAAGAGCGAGATGAAAACATGGCCAAGATGATGATCCAAATGGACCTATTGACGAAACACCTCTTGGGAAATGGTAGCAAATCAGGCAGGGGGTTCTTGTCCAAACTATCTAAGGGAGAGTGGGAATTAGGGTTGGAACAGGGACCACAATGATGGTTTAAGAGAACGAGATAAAGAATGGCGTGATCGTGGTAAAAATTGGATGGAGCGGAATGGAGACAAAAAACGATGTGTGCCTCCCCATAAGTGCCAAAAGCCAAAAGAGCAAAGGGATGACCTTGAAAATTTCTGCACCAAAGATATGCTTGCTCGTATTCTCAACAAAGTGGAAGGATTGGACAAGGCGCTAAAGGAAATGAAAGATGACCGCTCTTTTCTGAACCAAATAGTTACTTCACACTAGGTGTCTATTAAGTAACTAGACACAAATGGGTGTCTATTAATATTTTTACCATAGTCTCGATTCAATCAATAAAGGTGTGGCAGACCTGCTCATATACGGTGAAATCATGCATCAGCCGTTTGACATTGCATCTGCCCTTCTTGATGAGATGACAAAAATCAATCACGCTTGGTATATTAAAGAAGATCAAGTCTCTCAATTAAAACTTTGGATGACAAAGGAACAATTGGAAAAGAACTAAGAGCGAGAAGAAAACATGGCCAAGATGATGATCCAAATGGACCTATTGACGAAACATGTCATGGGAAATAGTAGCAAATCAGGCAGGGGGTTCTTGTCCGAACTATCTAAGGTAGGGTGGGAATAAGGGTTGGAACAGGGACCACAATGATGGTTTAAGAGACCGAGATAAATAATGGCGTGATAGTGATAAAAATTGTATGTAGCGGGATGGAGACAAAAAACGATGTTTGCTTCCCCATGAGTGCCAAAATCCAAAAGAGTAAACGGATGATCCTAAAAATTTCTGCACCGAAGATATGCTTGCTCGTATTCTGAACAAAGTGGAAGGATCGGACAAGGTGCTAAACGAAATGAAAGATGACCTTTCTTCTCTGAACCAAATAGTTACTTCACACTAGGTGTTTATTAAGTAACTAGACCCAAATGGGTGTCTATCAATATTTTTACAAACGTCTCGACTCAGTCAACAAAGGTATGGTAGACCCGCTCATATGAGGAGAAATCATGCATCAACTGTTTGACATAGCATCTACCCTTCTTGATGAGATGACAAAAATCAATCACGCTTGGTGTATTAAAGAATTTCAGGTGTCTCCATTAAAACTTTGGATGACAAAGGAACAATTGGAAAAGAACCAAGAGAGAGATGAAAACAAGGCCAAGATGATGATCCAAATGGACCTATTGACGAAACATGTCATGGGAAATAGTAGAAAATCAGGCCGGGGGTTCTTGTCCAAACTATCTAATGCTGGGTGGGAATAAGGGTTAGAACAGGGACCACAATGATGGTTTAACAAACAGAGATGAAGAATGGCGTGATCGTGGTAAAATTGGATGGAGCGGGATGGAGACAAAAAATGATGTGTGCCTCCCCATGAGTGCCAAAAGCCAAAAGTGCAAATGGATGATCTTGAAAATTTCTGCACCAAATATATGCTTGCTCGTATTCTCAACAAAGTGGAAGGATCGGACAAGGTGCTAAAGGAAATGAAAGATGAATTCTCTTCTGTCAACCAAGTAGTTTCTTCACATTGGGTGTCTATTAAGTTACTAGACACAAATGGGTGTCTATTAATATATTTACCAAAGTCTCGATTCAATCAACAAAGGTGTGGAAAACCAGCTCATATGAGGTGAAATCATGCATCAACCGTTTGACATTGCATCTGCCCTTCTTGATGAGATGACAAAAATCAATCACGCTTGGTATATTAAAGAAGATCAAGTGTCTCCATTAAAACTTTGGATGACAAAGGAACTATTGGAAAAGAACCAAGAGCGAGATGAAAACATGGCCAAGATGTTGATCCAAATGGACCTATTGACGAAACATGTCATGGGAAATGGTAGCAAATCAGGCAGGGGGTTCTTGTCCAAACTATCTAAGGAAGGGTGGGAATAATGGTTGGAACAGGGAACACAATGATGGTTTAAGAGACCGAGATAAAGAATGGCATGATCCTGGTAAAAATTAGATGTAGAGGGATGGAGACAAAAAACGATATGTTCCTCCCCATGAGTGTCAAAAGTCAAAAGAGCAAACGGATAATCCTGAAAATTTCTACATCGTGGATATGCTTGTTCGTATTCTCAATAAAGTGGAAGGATCGGACAAGGTGCTAAAGAAAATGAAAGATGACGTCTCTTCTCTGAACCAAATAGTTACTTCACACTCGGTGTCTATTAAGTAACTAGACACAAATGGGTGTCTATTAATATTTTTTTCCAAAGTCTTGACTCAATTAACAAAGGTGTGGCAGACCAGCTCATATGAGGAGAAATTATGCATCAACCGTTTGACATAGCATCTATCCTTCATGATGAGATGACAAAAATCAATCACGCATGGTATATTAGAGAATATTTGATGTCTCCATTAAAACTTTGGATGACAAAGGAACAATTGGAAAAGAACCAAGAACGAGATGAAAACATGGCTAAGATGATTACCCAAATCGACCTATTGATGAAACACGTGATGGGAAATGGTAGCAAATCAGGCAGGAGGTTCTAGTCCAAATTATCTAAGGTAGGGTGGGAATAAGGGTTGGAACCGGGGCTGGAATGATGGTTTGAGAGACCGTGATATGGAATAGAGTGATCGTGGTAAAAATTGGAGGAAGCGGGATGGAGACAAAAAACGATGTGTGCTTCCCCATGAGTATCAAAAGCCAAAAGAGCAAAGGGATGATCCTAATAATTTCTGCACCGAAGATATGCTTGCTCGTATTCTCAACAAAGTGGAAGGATCGGACAAAGTGCTAAAGGAAATGAAAGATTACGTCTCTTCTCTGAACCAAATCGTTACTTCATACTGGGTATCTATTAAGTAACTAGACACAAATGGGTGTCTATTAATATTATTACCAAAGTCTTGATTCAGTCAACAAAGGTGTGGCAGACCAGCTCATATGAGGAGAAATCATGCATCAACCGTTTGACATAACATCTACCCTTCTTGATGAGATGACAAAAATTAATCACGCTTGGTATACTAGAAAAGATCAGGTGTCTCCATTAAAACTTTGGATGACAAAGGAACAATTGGAAAAGAACCAAGAGCGAGATGAAAACTTGGCCAAGATGATGACCCAAATGGACCTATTGAGGAAACATGTCATGGGAAATGGTAGCAAATCAGGCAAGGGGTTCTAGTCCAAACTATCTAAGCCAGGGTGGGAATATGGGTTGGAACAGGGACCACAATAATGGTTTGAGAGACCGAGATAGGAAATGACGTGATCGTGGTAAAATTGGACGGAGCGGGATGGAGACAAATATCGATGTGTGCCTCCCCATTAATGTTAAAAGCCAAAAGAGCAAACAGATGATCCTGGAAATTTCTGCACAGTGGATATGCTTTTCGTATTCTCAACAAAGTGGAAGGATCGAACATGGTGCTAAAGGAAATGAAAGATGACGTCTCTTCTCTTAACCAAATAGTTACTTCACACTCGGTGTCTATTAAGTAACTTGACACAAATGGGTGTCTATTAATATTTTTACCAAAGTCTCGACCCAATCAACAAAGGTGTGGCAGACCAGCTCATATGAGGAGAAATTATGCATCAACCGTTTGACATAGCATCTATCCTTCATGATGAGATGACAAAAATCAATCACTCTTGGTATACTAGAGAATATCTGGTGTCTCCATTAAAACTTTGGATGACAAAGGAACAATTGGAAAAGAACCAAGAGCAAGATGAAAACATGGCCAAGATGATGACCCAAATGGACCTATTGACGAAACACGTGATGGGAAATGGTAGCAAATCAGGCAGGAGGTTCTTGTCCAAATTATCTAAGGTAGGGTGGGAATAAGGGTTGGAACCGGGACCAGAATGATGGTTTGAGAGACCGTGATAGGGAATGGCATGATCGTGGTAAAAATTGGAGGAAGCGGGATGGAGACAAAAAACGATGTGTGCTTCCCCATGAGTGTCAAAAGCCAAAAGAGCAAAGGGATGATCCTAAAAATTTCTGCACCGAAGATATGCTTGCTCATATTCTCAACAAAGTGGAAGGATCGGACAAGGTGATAAAGGAAATGAAATATTACGTCTCTTCTCTGAACCAAATAGTTACTTCTCACTGGGTATCTATTAAGTAACTAGCCAAAAATGGGTGTCTATTAATATTTTTACCAAAGTCTCTACTCCGTCAACAAAGGTGTGGTAGACCAGCTCATATGAGGAGAAATCTTGCATCAACCGTTTGACATAACATCTACCCTTCTTGATGAGATGACAAAAAATAATCACGCTTGGTATACTAGAGAAGATCAGGTGTCTCCATTAAAACTTTGGATGACAAAGGAACAATTGGAAAATAACCAAGATTGAGATGAAAACATGGCAAAGATGATGACCCAAATGGACCTATTGACGAAACATGTCATGGGAAATGGTAGCAAATTAGGTAGGAGGTTCTTGTCCAAATTATCTAAGGTAGGGCGGGAATAAAGTTCGGAACGGGGACCACAATTATGGTTTGAGAGACCGATATATGGAATGGAGTGATCGTGGTAAAAATTAGAGAGAGGGGGATGGAGACAAAAAATGATGTGTGCCTCCCCATGAGTGTCAAATGCCAAAAGAGCAAAGGGATGATCCTAAAAGTTTCTGCACCGAAGATATGCTAGTTCATATTCTTAACAAAGTGGAATGATTGGACAAGGTGCTAAAGGAAATGATAGATGACGTCTCTTCTCTGAACCAATTAGTTACTTCACACTGGTGTCTATTAATTAACTGGAAACACAAATGGGTCAAATCTTAGCTCATTTGAATCAAAGGCCAAAAAGAGGTTTATCGAGTGATATCATGCTGAACCCAAAAAATGAAACTTAAAGCATGTCTTCTTCGTGCCACAACGTTAAATAAGACGCTTCTTGGGAAGCAACCCAAGTTTTCATTTTTGTTATTTGAATAGTAGTTGTTGGAAGTGAAGGTTGAAAAAATTCAACTTTTTGGAGAAATAGACAATTGGGCGAGCTCATGACCCATTCGGTGAATCGCCAAATGGGTTGGCGAGCCCGATGTGGATATCCTTTTTAACCAACCAAAAGGTTGTGGTTCTGGTAAATTTGGTGGGCAAAGTGACAATCGGCGAATCACCGAATGGGTCGGCGACATAAGTCGACATCGCCGATCGAGGCGCGAACTAAGGAGTCAAAAATTTTCCAACCATTTTAAATTCAAAACTCCTCTTTATTTTGCATTTTCGACTCTTGCACTCTTACACCATCATATTTCTTGTTAAAGTTTTGTGTGGGTATCGTTACATAGTTGGAAATTGTTGCTTTATCCTTCGCCCGCGTTGTGTATTTATCTGCTTCTGACATTGGTGTCCTGAACTTGCTTTAATTTCGTTCCATATCCTAAGAATGTTCGTATAGTTCTTCGATATATTGTTTACCCTTGTGTGATTAATTGATTAGTTAAATATTAATGGGTAAAACGAGCATGTTAGATGTTTGGCATGTTTAAATTTGAATTTCGAGTCTAAATTGTTTGATTGGCAGTTATGCATGTTGGGTTTGGTGTGGGTGAAGTCTAAGTAACCCAAATTGCACTAAACAACTTAACCCAATGATAGATCGGGTGACATCATTCTTAAGGGCAAATGACGTTGATTGATCGATTCTTGATAAAATGGGGGAAGTCTGAGTGCCCTATGGTTGCTAATGATATGGGATAGACGTTAATTGTATAGAATAGGGTTTTAATTTGGTTATCATAGACTGTGTTGAAAATTGGGGGTCGGGGTAAAAATCTGGCAGAAAAGGCTATTCAGTGAGCTTAGTCGAGCTAACCGACTGACTCGGCAACTTGTCAACAATACCCTCACCTTTCCCTTTTGCCCTGAAATATAGTTGTTTGATTATGTAACATTCGGCGATATGCCTGTGCTCGCTGAGTTTACTTGGTGACTCGCCATACACCCTTGTATCACCCGTTTTGCAACCCATATTGTGATATTCGGCGAGCTACCTTTTGCTCACCGAATAAGTTCGGCGCTTCGCCGATTGAACCTAAACCTCACCGACCTGTGCTGACCTTTTTGCATTTTTGTTCTGTGATTTTTGGTGATCCCTGCATGGCTCAGCAAATGAACTCAGTGACTCGCCGAGTTGATCAGCGAGTTTTCTTGCAATTTCTTAATTTTGATATTTCACTAACCCTTTACAAGTGCATCTATTTGATTTGTGTTGTCTTGCAAATATGGCTAGATCCAAGGTCCCCAAGAAGAATCAACCACCTTAGAAGAAGGCAAAAGGGGTGGTCATTGCCATATAGGTTGCCCTTCCAAGATCTACGTGAGCCAAACTTCCTCCGACATGGGGAAATGGTAGATACAAAGAGAAGCGACCTGCAGAGACGAGTTTGCGCAGTTCCATCTCCGATAGCATAGGGGTATTGACTCTACCCCTCTCACTATATCTTAGTCAGACCATGAGGAAAACTCAGGGTCTATTTCGCCAGTCTACGAGTACGATCATGCGGAAGATCAACTCCTTAAGAAGCGACGGGCTGGACTGCACTCCAAAGCGCTACATGATCCGTCAAGACTCCCGACTCCTCCTCCACCTCCAACACAGGTAGTTGAGAAGGCACCACAGGTGCCCCCGGTACAGGCACCTCCACCACGTTCGATAAATAGATTAAAGGCTGCCGGGTTGAGAGCAATTCTAGAAGAGAAGAGGTTGTCTACTAATGGGGTAGTGGACATGTATCCTGATGTATGAGACAGAATTCACTATTTGAGAGGTTTACATATCCTCCCCTGGGACCTTATATACCTTAGTTGGTTTGGGAGTTTTATGAGGGTTATAGGAAGCTAATCCCAAAAGGCAAGAAGAAGGCCAATTCTTTCGCACCTACTTATTATGTTGAGATGCAGGGTAAGACGGTGAATTGCAGCAACATGAAGATTAATAAAGTTTTGGGGTGCACTATTCAGGTAGTCTATTTCTTGGTGGACAAGATTCAGAAGAACACGCTCGATTATCTTGAGGGGTTTTTTTCCCCCTTTATCTCTGATATCACGGCTCTATGGATTGAGACAGTGGTTCATATTGAGAAGAAGGACCTAAACATCGCTGCTAGATACTGGTTCGGGTTTATTAGCAATACACTCATGCCATCACATAATGAGTCCATCCTCTGGCACCCTTGTTGGGATTTATTATTGACCGAGATAGACTGAATCTAGGGACTATTATTGAGTAGGAGATGGCCATGAGAGCCGAGCAGAGCCAACCATCGCTACCATTCCTGGTGCTTATCACGGAGTTGTGCCAACGAACTAGAGTGCCCTTTGTGGCAAAGACAGATGTGGAAGTGGCTCCCACTTCTGGTACTGACATCCAGCGGATCAAGGTAGAGTACTTGTCACGACCCACGGATACCCCTCGATGTAACATGGCGTATAGAACCCCAAAGGACTACATACAAGCCACTTAGATTTCATAACATAAGAAATAGAATAATAAGAGTAAAACAATAGTTCAAGTCTAAATCATTTTATAAAATGAAAAGAGAAAGTCTGAACTCATGTATCACCATAGCCATCTAATACAATCAAATGAAATTGGGCCTTGCCCATACATCATGTTCAAAAATGAAATACAAGAAAGAAACTTGGAAGATAAAACTCCGTCCTCAAACCATGAGGACTCACCAAAGCTCGGGAATATCTCAAGTCAACCTCTAGCCACGAAAACCTGAAACCTAACTGTCGGACCCTACATTTGGGAAAAATGTAGGCAAGAGTATGCGTTAGTACAAAACAATGTACCAAGTATGATAGCCATGCACAAAACATTTAAAACATGATAAAAGGGACATTTCATTTCAAGACATGCAATTGACCAAACTAAACATGATATAAAGCTTTATAAAACATATGTCATAAAAATCAAGGTCAATGCAAGCTAACTTCATCTTTGAAACATTTGAACTCATGTGAGATACTTCTTGAAGTAACCTTAGTTCTTTATTACTTCAGGGGAAATTAGCCTTAACTGACATGAGACCATGTGAGCTATAACATGATCACCCGGTGTATCCCACTTTGAAAAGGGTTGATTTACATGCCGAAGGTAGAACCATGAACATCTAGCTTAAGTGGATCCACTAGCTAATCAACCTATGTGGGCACAAAGTTTATGGGATAAGAAGATTGCTACTAGAAACCCAACCTCTACTACGGGGGAGCTTCCATCTCATGAGATTACTTTGGAAACCCAGCTTCTATGATGGGAGATATTCCATCTCACTATCAATATCCACTCGGTGCTAAGCATAAATTCCCATGGAATAGTAACTTCTTACTTGACTTCATTACTCATGAAAAGGTGTCCCTTGGTCAACCAATCCAAGCTAGTTCATTAGGATAGCTCTTACTCTTGATTCATTTAGGTGAGAAAGTCTTTCAACCTAAGAATCCTTTCTATGTGGGAAAACCTTTCATATCATTCTAATTATGTGTATATGAGAATGTCTTTTCAACAACACAACAACATCATTGGTACTTACTCTCAAAGCACCCTTAATAGATTAGCATAAATCTCATAATCAATGCATAAGTCCATAATTTACCTCTTGAGGTCAAAACCCACTTTCAATCATAAATTATTAGAAAACATGGGTTAGATATGGATTTCATCATAAATACATGTAAAACTTGTAATACATGCTCAATTTCATAAAACCCTTGCTTTATACTCAAAATCCCTCTTGATATGATTCATAACTTAAAAACATAAGGATTACATGGGTTCATGGGGTAATTCATCATAAAAGCATTTCAATTCATAAATTTATGCGTAGAAGATCATAATTAACTCATTCAAATCAACAATGAAAAGAACTCATTCTAATTGAAGAAAACCCTAACTAAATTGGGGAATTCTACCATATGAAATAGAGAGCTTTAGGAACTCCATTGATGAAAAAAATCCATAGATGAAAACTATCATACCTTAGCTCCAAATGCAAGCCTTCAATGGAGGAATTGAAACCTTAGCTTGAAAACCCTAGGTGATTCCTTCTTCATCTTTTTCAAGTTCTAGAGAGAGAATATTTGCGAGGATTTGGGATTCTTTTTTGAATTTAGAAGAATGAAGTAAGTGGAGTGAATTTGGGGTTAAAAAGGTTTATATAGGGGTCCTAAACATAGAGAAAATGACAAAGTATTGAAACTAATTAATTAGGAAAAGACCCAACTAACCATGAGAATTAACTGCAGTAGTCTACCGACGAATCCAGTCGATGGACTGTGGTCTGACCTATGGTCCATCCTTGTGGAATGTGGATGGACTTCTAGGACTTAAATCTGGGGCCTCGAACTACGGACCCTAACCACAGAATGTAGTCTGAACTACGGTCCGTTGGTCAGGCCGTAGTTCTTGGCCTCAACCACTTTGCCAAGGTGACCAACCCACAGACCTACCTACGGTCCGTGATTCAATCCACGAGCCGTGGTTAGCCTCCGTGGCTGGAACCTGCAATTCCCAAATATGGTTTATTTTCCCTTTTTCAGATACGGGGTGTTACAGTACACTAGGGATGAGGCTAAGCGGATGAGGACAACATCGGTGGACACATCCTCGGCTGTCGATTTAGATACTTTGGAAGCAAACACTACTCTTTATGCTAAGGACGGCGAACCATCATGTACAACTATCTCTTCTACCCTTACTAGTTCTGCTGCTACTCCTTGACTCCCGTTGACACAGGCATTGCTGTATAAGATGGGTCATCTGGCCTATTCGGCTGATGTCCACACTTCTCGAGTTGATGAGGTTGTTGCAGGGCTGATCATTGCCCCTATCTGAGCTGATTTATGAGAGCAATGAGAGTTGATTACTTCTCATGGCCTAGCTTTAGATGCCCTCACTGTGCGAGTTGAGGCATGTGAGTAGGGTGGGCGACAATCAAAGGTTGTGACAACTTTGAAGGCCGATGTTGCAGGGTTGAGGCGTGATGTGGATGAGCTCAAATCCATTGATTTATCTATGTTCTTGGGCACTGTGGACATTGCCAAGGTTTTGAGTTCAGTGATACCAGGTACTTCTGAGATTCCTACGGCTACTCTGATCGGAAATGTTGCTGTAGCTGCTGATGGTGATCCCGCGATGCTGCAATTTATGATGAGCTTGAGGACTTAGAGGGTGTGATGGTGTAGATGGCAACGAAGGCTTCACTTTAGTATACCTCGATGATTTGTTTCAGTGGAGCGCATCACACTCTTAGAGGAGAGCCGGGCACTGATGCCCCGATTGAGAGAGCTCCATATGCACAACGTTCACCTCAGGCTTAGCATGACAAGGGGATATTGACTCTCATCCTGTTTTTATTTTTGAGACATTTACTATATTTTACACTGAGGACACTATTTGGTTTTATTTAGCAGGGTGAGGGAATCTTCATACCTATCCCCTTGGGCTGTATTTATTTTATTTTGGATTCTTGTTTTACTACTTTTGGCTTTTTCCGTAACCTCTTGTTTATTATGGCAAAAATTGTGAATGTTGGTTTTTGATCCAAATTAATTCGCCTCCTGATTTCTTAATTTTTGAATGTTGTGATTTTCTCTTACATATTTCAGTATCGGTTGCGATCAATACCGATGACTTTAATAGTGCTCTTGATTGAACGATATGTTTTTGCAAGTCCAATGAGGTAAAATTGAGTTGCATAAGTCATGTATGAACTCTTCGCATCTCATTGTGACTAATTGATTGTTGAAGTGAGTTTTGTAATGATCATTGCACGCGAGCTCAATTTATAGAGTCATGATCGATGATTGTGTTGAATGCCTTGTGTGATGAGATTTCCTTGTAATAAGGGTTTGGTGATACCTTGAACTTGCCTCATTGGTCCAATTGACTAATATTGGCGAATGAAAGAAATGATCTTAGGCACAAATTTTTGAGAGTGAACCAAATTGCTAGTATACCTCTTTGTGACTACCTTGTGAGAGTGTGAATCTAGCTTGGCATTATTTTAGCTTACCCTCTTTTTGGATGAAACATGAGCCTATTTAGCCTCTTTCCTTCCCACCTAAAACCTTCATGAAGCCTTGGCCCGTTTGAATAGCCAACATAGGCTAAAATCCTAAGTTGGGGGAGGGGGTGATTTCAAGTATCAGGACACTACTTCTAGTTCAAGTGCCAACGATCATGAGTAGTAATATAACCCAACCGGTGAGTTGGAAGTCGATTCCTAAGGGAGTGGTTCGTACTCAAGAATCAATAGAAAAGCATAAATATGCTCAAGTCAATCATAGCTAAAAATATTTACGAATAAAAGCATAATTCAAGTTTGGGGTGACGTAAGTGTCAAATATCAAAAAGGGGGTTTGTAGTAAACTAGCAACTAAAAACAACAAGTAATATGAAAATACTAATACGGAGATGGAATTCTTGGGATGTGATAGGATTATGGGCTAAGGTAAACAACCGGGTAATTGCAATTAATAGTAAACTACTATAAATCAGTGAATAAGCTAGACTTTAGTGGGGGGTAAACTTTTTCTTGAACAATTTACCGCAAATCGAATTGGTTTCTCTCGAACACCAATAAGCCGCAATTAAGCACAACCTTCGCTTTAGTCCATTCACTCTCTCAAGCTGAATGTATGGAAAAAGGTTTAGGGTTTACTCTCTCGAGCTGAACCCATGAAAACCCAATACCCACAGACCATCGATTCAACAATTTTGGTTTTAAAACCTCTCTCTCGAGCAAGCCAAAAAAACGAAGTTAGGATTGTATTTGCAACTACAACCCATTAAATTCAACCACAATTACTGAACGAAATTACTTTTTAATAGCAAATAGACTATCAATTAGCAGTACCCAACATTTAATTCAACCCATAATCACATAATCACACCCCAAGAATTGGGGTTTTAGCTAGACACAATAAAAAGATAAAAATCAATACCGAAATGTGTTTTCATTAACTGGGTATGATTAATATTGTCTTTACAAACGTCTAAGGTGAAGAATCTTCAATACCCATTTCCAATTTCTTAGAAATGGAAATCTTCAAATTTTCAAAGCTAAGGAAAATTGTCTCTCAAACTCAGTTCTAAGTTCTAAACTTCAAAAATTGAATAATAATATGATATCCTACAAAATCTGATACTAAGCTAAAAATTTAAACAAGTATTTATAGTTGTCAAAAAGTGTGATGCGAAGGTTAAGTCGGCGTAGTTAGTCGGGATCACCGATCCACTCAGTGATCTGCCCTTTGGTCATTTGTATTGCCTTTTTGCTTTTGCCTTCAGCATCCTTGAGGTGCTGTAACTTTGGGCGATAAGGCACTGCATCGCGAAACTGTTCGGTGACTCACTGATTGCTTCTTTCTATCGCGGACTTGATATTCTCCCTTAGGGTTTGGCACACTGGAACATTAGGCGAGACCAAGGTCATTCGGCGACTAGCCCAATGGTTTAGGCGATCCTCGGTCCTTCTTTTCTTCGTTCTTTCAGTTGCCTTGTTCCTTTTTGCTCATTAGTGTCCATGCTTTGTCCCTAAGTTTAAATACCTGAAATTCAAGGATTTGTATCAGTTATTGAGACAATATATGCATTCAAGGACACTAAATCTATTAAAATAAAACCCTACATGAGTCCGAATCGTGGACTCATCAACACCCCCAACTTAAACTTTTGCTTGTCGTTAAGTAAAACTCAAGTTCGGCAGTTCAAAAAGGATGTTTCAAACAGTGCTACACAAGACTCAATCATGAATGCACACAAAAAGACTCAACTTACTCATGCAAGGATCAAATGTGCACTCAAAGTTTCAAATTGTGACTCACCATTATCAAAGAATCTCAAGCTCACAATACTTGCTTCAAAAGCAAGTTCAAGCTTAACAAAGGAAATCAAATGCCCTCCCACAAAGAATGATTACATATTCACACACAATGGTTCAACAATTTAAAGTTCCAGAATCAAATGCAACGCTCACACTCCCAAAGATGAACAAAATGTATGATTTCACACATAGGTTTGCCCATATTTTCCAACCAACATTTGTTTCAGCTTACTCAATATCAAAAAGGTCTTTTCAAGGCTTGTAACGGTGTTGAGTGCAAATGTATGGTCATTTAGGCTCAATGGCTACAATCCTCTTGAGATGTGGTGTGACCAACATTTCCTTTCCCTTTTTTCATCATTCTTCATTCGTGATCACAAGTCATCCCATTATTCTCTTTCCATGGATTGTTGGAAACCCCATTTCTTTTTGTATTTTCACAACTTTTTTCCACAACTTTTTCATTCTTTTTCTTTTTCATTTTTTTTGTATGGAGGGGTTTCATTTTTCTCAAAACATGGGTAAAAGGGGACTTTCTTGCACTTCTTGATTTACCTTCTCTTTTCATCACACCCCTAACTTAGGCTTTTGACCTAAGTTGGCTATTCAAACAAATCACAAATAATGAGGATTATGGGTATTGGATCAAGACAAGGTCACAATGTCATCAAGTTTCTTCCAAGAAAAAGGTTAAGCCTCAAAGGGTGCTCAAAAGAAGTTCACACACTCACAAGGTAGGCCACAAAAGAGGTATAATGTCAAATTGTTTCACACTCTTTAAAGTTGTCTAATATCATATGAAGAGATTGCATCACTTAGTCAACCGGACCAACGGGGCAAATTCTAGGTGTCATTACACATGGTTCACGGTAAGCTCATCACACAAGGCATTGACACCAATGACAAACAAGACTCCACACTTTCTCTAGTGCGCAATGTTCATCAAAAGAGACTTAATTCGATACTTGGCTAGCCACAACGAGATGCAAAGAGTTCACATATTGTCTATGCAACTTCATTTGGCATCATCGTAGCCGCACATTTATTTTTTTTAATTATGGGCACTATTCAAGTCATCGATATTGGTCAAAACTGATACTCAAATTTGTAAAAGAACAGCCATATTCAACACATACAAAAGGTGGCAACATTTTTCGGAAGGGTGTCAAAAATCATTTACATTTAAAACAAGGAGCCACAAGCTCAACCATCCGAAAAAGCAGTGTAAAAGCACAATTATGGCTCAAAACCCATTATATAAACAAAACATCAATATTCACCATAAATCACACAAAAGGTGGGCCTTACCCCACCACAAATAAATGCATTTGTCCTTAAATTTAAACAAAATATCCAAAAGTCAAAATAAACTAAGACAGAGAGGGAGGTGAAGAAGGGATCTTGTCTACCCAGTTACTTTATCTGTCTAGGCATAAGTGCCCGGAGCATCAATCTGGACTTGGGCATCAGTGCCCAGAGTAGTGCTGTGGTCTCGGGACTCAGTACCCGGAGTCACCTCAGAATGCCCAGCTCCACTGGATCCACCCATAGATGCCTCTGTCAGTGATGTTTGGATCACCAACTGCACAATGGTCTCCTCAATATCCGTCAAATTTTCATATATGCTCTCTTCCCTGATCTGAATCAGTTCCTCATCGGTCTTGGCATCCGACTCATCAACTGTTGCCTCACCCCTATGCACATCTCCGGTGGTAGCGGGAGGAATCTCAGGAGCATCCAAATCGTCTGCAACCTTTAGTAATGAAGTGAAGTCTATAGACTTTAGATAGTCTACATCCTTCCTCAGATAAGCTACTTCAGCTTTCAAAGTAGTCACCTCAAAGGTCTCCCCCTACTTGCTCTCACAAGCCTCAACTCTCGTGGTGAGAGTGTCAATAGAAATCTGAAGGGGAGTTAGTTCAACAAAAATAGTAGCCTCAATCATCCAGGTAACAAATCTCTCTAGTCTGGTCGCCCTCACGTCAGCTGAATGGGCCATATTCCCCATCTTCCGGATCATCACCTGAGTAATCTTGGGTGGCTGGGACAAGGTGGAGGTTTTCGGAACCTGTGAAGAAGTAGAAGGGGCAGAAGTACTTGAAGGCCCGGAGGCCTGAGTAGGCGAAGATGCCTCTACAAGTATCGAATCTATATGCCTCCTTTCTAGTGTACTCGGCCTCAATATGCTGAATATCAGTTGAGGAGGATGGGGTAACATTAAAATCTCTAGCAGCATCCCGGGGTTCTCCAACACGCTGACACAACTCTGTGATCAGGACTGGGAATGGCAAGGAGGTTTGTCTCTGCTTGGCCCTCATGACCATCTCTTGCTCAATGATTACTCCCAAGGCGATGTTCTTCCTAGAAATTATTGACCCAAGGCAGGCCGCCTTAGGATGACGGAGAACAGACTTATTCTGGGAAGGCATAATAGAGCTGCTGATGAATCCAAACCAATAACGTGCAGCTACACTCAAGTCCCTCTTCTCAAACGGGGCTCCTGCCTTTATCCACCTTGGGGTGGTGTCTGAAATGAGTGGCGCCTGCCAGGCCTAAGCTTATCCAATGAAGATATGGCAGTAGTCAGGTTGGGATAGTCAAAGTCATATCCCCTATAAATTGCAGTGTTGATGTACTCATTATTGCATTCAACTTCCTTATCCCAGACCACAACCGAGTTTACGGGTTTGAAATCGCTGGCCTTTTTCTTGATTTTTGGAACTAGGTCACCATAAGTTGTATAGAACTCCTAGACCCATGAAGGAATATAGGGACCTCAGGGCTTGGTAAATTGCTCAAATCTTTGGAAATGGAGGGTGTCCCTCACATTTGAGTACTTGCCCTCCAGGCCTTCTGTCGAGAACAACTTATCCTCGAGGATGGTTCACAAACCATCACCTTTCAATCTGTTTAGAAGCTTGTGGGAGGGACTACTGGTGGCAAAAGAGCCACAGGAGGTTTCGGAGCTGGCACTGAGTTTGCTGGTGTAGGAGCTGGAGGGGATCTTGCTGCATCAGGGTGAGATTTAGCTCAGATCTCATCCCTTCGGGACTACAAAGGCTGGTCTTCCTCAGGCTCAGATAAAGTAGCCTGGGAACCCATGGTTACCCTATTTGATATGGGCCTATTTCCCTTGTTCTAACCTCTAGTTAGAGGTTCTTGCCTTCCTCTTTTTAGAGGATTTGATCCCCCTTCATTGATTGTGATACCCCGTACTCTTTTTCAGGGTGGCACGTCTATGCTGGTCCTAACTATGTTTGCAAACATCGGGAAAAAGTTAGAAACATTTCAATTAAAGGAATAGAAAAATAATTGCAGACAGACTCGCCAAACAAATCGGTGAGTTACCGAATCACTTTGGCGAGCTAGATCGGGCTGGCCTAAAGGATTGGCTAAATTCTCAGACAAATTTGACAAGTCGGCGATGGGATGGCCTTTTTGGTGAGCAAGGATTAGCTCGCCGGAAGATTACAGTGCACTTTAAGCTACAAGGGTGCAGACAAAGGGCAAACAAGAAGACTTTCGGCGAGTTGTTGAGTGCCATCGACGACCTAAAGCTTCTCACCGAAAGTTACAGAACAAAACTACTCATTTAACATGAAATTAAATGTGAGATGGGGTCCTTCGGTGAACCGCCAAGTGGTTCGGCGAGCTCAACCCAACTCGCCAAACGACCCAACGTTCCTACTTTCAACCCAACTTCTCGAATTCGACCCCGTAACCTCCTAAAACAAAATCAAGGCATTCCCAACTCAAATTAAAACAAGACCCATAACACTCATTACCCCGGGATACTCAGACTTCTTTGCCAAATTTGGCCAATTGACAACTTTTGCCCTTAAGAATGATGTCATCCGTTCTATCATTGGGCAAATTACATCTTTTCGCACAAATACAGGCTACTCAGACTTCACCCCATCAAAATAAACAACATGCAAGCACAACCCCACAAGAATTAGTTCATTCAAAATCGCAAAAATATGGGATTTCAACATTCAAAACATTACGGGCAAGAAAATCAAATTAACACAGGAACCTACGAAAACAATTAAGATTAGAGAGGCCCAACACACATCACTAAGATAATATATTTGCAAATAAGTACAAAATTCTAAAAAAAACATAAACTCGGTGTTTGGAAAACCAATCTTTGATGCCGATTAAATAAAGACTGAAGTGCTAGGCGGCAAAGTACTCCGAATCCGAGAACAAATTTAGGACTAAGATACTAAGAAAAAGCACAAAATATTGAAACTAGAGTGCGGGTGTGAGTTTGGGAAGATAAAAATTGAGGGAAAATGAAAGAGTTGGAAGTTTAAACCTTTGGCCTTTTAAAAACCGTCCAGTTCTTGCCTACCTGGCGACTTAAGTTTTGCTCCCCAACCCACTCGGCTACACACCGAGTGTGCTCTTACCTCATCGAGTTTTACAAAATCCCCTTTGTAGATGTCTTGAGTCAAACAACGGAATAGGTCGGGCTCGCCGACCTCTTTGGCGATGCGCCAATTGGATCATTTGCTCGCCAACCTGCACTTTTCAAACACTTTCCGCACTTGAACCTGCACAATTCACACACCATTATTTACCATAACAAAAGTAAAGCAACAAAAGGGTCTTAGGTTGCCTCCCAAGCAACACCTTAGTTAATGTCATGGCACGACGTTAGTCCCTACTTAGGTTTCATTAGTGAGGTTTGCCTCATTTTCATAAGAAAACTCCCCTTTTGGTTCTAGGTAGAGGTCATTGAGCACTTGGTCCATTTGGAACTCTAGTAGCTGAATGAGCATGGAATGTGAGGTTGTCATTTGGTTCAGCATCAATATATTTTCTCTTATTTCCTTTAACACTCTGTCGTGTTCTTCGACTCTGTGTAGAATGAGTAAGAGGACCTCTTCAATTTTCCCGCTCTCTTGCTTTTTCATCTTTCGACGCTCATGAGGGGGAATGTACCTATCCGTCTTTTTGGATAGTACCTCTAAGTACTTGACCTTTTGGGCCAAGATATCCAGCTGACCCAACAATGTGGCCAAGTGTTGGTCCTTCTCAGTCTCCTTGTTGGTTTTAGCCACACAATCAAGGAGTTGGGTTGCGGTCTCATAGGAGTGTCGCATTAAGCAGCCCAAAGAGAGTTTGTCAGCCATTATTCTATTTTCGAGGCTCAGACCCTGGTAGAAATATTCCAGAAGTAGTTTATCCGGAATCTCATGAGTTGGGCACTGCTGCAATAGAATTTTAAACCTTTGCCACAACTCATACATGGACTCACCCTCTAATTGCTTGAAATTTAGGATATTATCCCTAAACATCATCAATCTCGAAGGAGGATGATCTATTAGGTTACTGTTGCTATCAAATATGCTTCGAGTCTCTGCTCAAAATAGTAACACACAAATCAAAACTAAAAATTAAGTAAGTATCACTATAATTAACAAGAACAATATTCAACTTAACTAAAAATTATAAAGTAACACCACTCCCCGGAAGTGGCGTCATTTTGATTACACGTATCGGGACACTACTTCCAGTTGAAGTGCCAACGATCGTGAGTAGTAATATTACCTCACTAGTGAGTTAGGGTCGAGTCCCAAGGGAGTGGTTCGTACTCAAGAATCAATAGAAAGGCATAAATATCCTCAAGTCAATCATAGATAAAAATATTTACAAATAAAAGCATAATTTAAGTTTGGGGTGACACAAGTGTCAAATATAGAAAAAATGGGGTTTGTAGTCAACTAACAACTAAAAAGAGCAAATAATATGAAATTACAAATATGGAGATGAGATTCTTGGGATGTAGTAGGATTATGGGCTAAGGTAAACAACCGGGTAATTGCAATTAATAGTAAACCACTGCAAATCAGTGAATAAGCTAGACTTCAGTGGGGGTATACTTTTTCTTGAACAATTTACCCCGAATCGAATTGGTTTCTCTCGAACACCAATATGCCGCAATGAAGCACAACTCTCGCTTTAGTACATTCACTCTCTCGAGCTGAATGTGTGGAAAAGGGTTTAGGGTTCACTCTCTCGAGCTGAACCCATGACAACCCAATACCCAAAGACAATCGATTCAACAATTTTGGTTTTAAAACCTCTCCCTCGAACAAGCCAAAAACACGAATTTAGGATTGTATTTGCAACTACAACCCATTAAATTGAACCACAATTACTGAATGAAATCAATTTTAAATAACAAATAGACTATCAATTAGCAATACCCAACAGTTAATTCAACCCATAATCACACCCCAAGAATTGGGGTTTTAGCTAGACATAGTAAAAAGATAGAAATCGATACCAAAATGTGTTTTCATCAACAGGGTACTATTAATATTGTCTTTACAAATGTCTAAGATGAAGAATCTTCAATACCCACTTCTAATTTCCTAGAAACAGAAATCTTCATGTCTTCAAAGCTATGGAAAAATGTCTCTCAAACTCAATTATAAGTTCTAATCTTCAAAAACTGAACAATAATATGATATCCTACAAAATCTGATACTAAGCTAAAAATTTAAAGAAGTAATTATAGTTGTCAAAAAGTGTGCTGCGAAGGTTCAGTCGACGCAGTTAGTCGGGATTGCCGATCCACTCAGTGATCTGCCCTTTGGTCATTTGTATTGCCTTTTTATTTTGCCTTTAGCATCCTTGAGGTCCTATAACTTTGGGTGATGAGGCACTGCATCGTGGAACTGTTCGGTGACTAGCCGACTGCTCCTTTCTATTGCCGACTTGATTTTCTCCTTCAGGGCTTGGCACACTGGAACATTAGGTAAGACCGAGGCCATTCAATGACTCTCCCAATGGTTTAGGAGATCCTCATGCCTTTTTTTTTTGTTCTTTCAGCTNGCCTTTAGCATCCTTGAGGTCTTATAACTTTGGGTGATGAGGCACTGCATCGTGGAATTGTTCGGTGACTAGCCGACTGCTCCTTTCTATTGCCGACTTGATTTTCTCCATCAGGGCTTGGCACACTGGAACATTAGGTAAGACTGAGGCCATTCAATGACTCTCCCAATGGTTTAGGAGATCCTCATGCCTTTTTTTTTTGTTCTTTCAGCTACCTTGTTCCTTTTTGCCAATAGTATCTATGCTATGTCCCTAAGTTTAAATACCTGAAATTCAAGGATTTATATCAGTTATGAAGACAAAATATGCATTTGAGGACACTAAATCTATTAAAATAAAGCCCTAAATGAGACTAAATCGTGGACTCATCAGGGGTTGGTGAAAAATTAAGAAGAGAAGATGAGCAAGAACTTTGTGAAAATTCACCCTTGAAAGATTGGATCCCCTCCTTATAAAATAAAGAAAGAAAGAAAAGAAAAAAAGAAAAGATTGAAAAAAGAAGTGCATGATGGAAAGAAAATGGGTGCCCAATGAGCCATACAAGAATCTTTGTGCTTGAAAGTTCTTAGGGTGGATTGTGAAAATAAAAAAGAATGGAAGAAAAAGAGAAGAAGTGAAATGCAAGCCATGCTTCATGAAGGTGGAAGTCACTAAGATAAAATAATCATACCTTTACCCTCAGCCTCGTTACAAGCCTTGAAAGACCTTGTTTATCTTGATTGAGCCGAATGACAAGTTAATTGGAAAATACTGGCAAACATATGGGTAGAATAATGCATGTGTTTATCTTTGAGAGTGTGAGTGTTGATTTTTATTCCTTAAGTCTTAAATTTTGATGAGCTTTGTGTGGGCATGGAATCATTCTTGATGTGAGGGCATTTGAATATTTTTGTTGAGCTTGAATTTGCATTTGAAGCAAGCAGTGTGGGCTTGACTTCTATTTGATGATGACTAGTCACAATTTGAAACTTTTAGTGCACAATTGAACATTGCTTGTGAAGATTGAACCTCTTTTTCATTCATGTTGAGTCTCAAGTAGAACTATTTGTAGACATCTCTGTTGAACTGATTAATCTTATGTTTTACTTGATGACAAGCAAAAATTTAAGTTTGGGGTGTTGATGAGTCGGGGATTTTGACTCATTTAGGGCTTAATATTTAGGGATTTAATTCCTCAATACCTATTTTATGCTCATAACTGATGTTGAAATGTTAATATGCAGCAAAGCAGGAAAAAGAGCAAGGCAAGGACATTATGAGGCCAAAAGGAGCAAAAAAGCTGAAAAACTTGAAGGAAAGCAAAGCTAGTACTCGCCAAATCCACTCGGTGACTGGCCGAGTGGATCTTCAGCTCGCCTAAAATTCTAGCATGCCAGTCCTTGGACAATACCAACTTGGCGAGCAAAGGAGTAGTTTGGTGACACGCCAACCGATCGGGGATGTCGACCTAGCTTGTCGGGCTACAAAAACATTGGGTTAAAAGCCACACCAAGACGGAGAGAAGAAGAACACTCGGTGCATCGCCGATCACGTCGGCGAGCCCAATTTACTTCGCCAAAAGTTACAGAACAAATTGGTGAAAGACATGCCAAAAATATGAGAAAGGGAGCAGTTGACACATCGCCGATCAGGTCGGTGAGCCTGACTTACTTCACCGAGTTGACTCCATGCTGAAATTCTGAGAACATATAAATGCATTATTGAAAGGAAGAGAGGGGAGGTGGAAAAACATCCCATATTGTTCACTTCTGGGTTTTTGATCTTTTACATTCTAGAATATTGTTTTATATTTTGGGAGCAAAGATTTAGCGATTATGAGACTTTTAGCTTAAATTTGAGCATTTGGAGACTTATGGATCGTTACCCAATCTAATGGAAAGCTTCGTTGGTCATGATTTAGTTGAATGCATTAATTAGCTAATCGATGGTTTTAGTTACTGATTTTATTGTTGTTTTGAAGTGGGTTCAATTAATAGTTTGTGTTTTAATTGAGGAATTGTAGTTGCAAATGCAATTCTAGCTTAGTACACTATACTTGCTTGAGAAAGAAGTGTTAGAGTCGAATTGTTAGTTGACGATTGTATCAATTGTGTTGTTACAGATCTAGCTAGAGAAAGTGGGTTTGAATACAATCTTACAAATCTAGCTTGAAAATGTGGATTTATTAAGGTAATGGGTTGTTAAATTGTGTTGTGTCTGTTGAGGTTCGAAAGAACTCACTTGATTCGCAATAGTTGATTGAGAAATGGCTATTGCACCCAAAACCTAGCCTACCCACCGAGATTCAACAACTTTGAGTAACTCGTAATCACCCATTACGCGAAATTAGCATTCAATTTATCACACTCCAAAGAAACCTTCTCTATTTCCTTACTTCCGATTTTTGTAGTTGTAAATTGGTTACCTGAATCCCCCCATTTGACTTTTAATTGTCAAAACCTTATAATTTACTTTAATGTTGCCAAATTTCTACCTCTATAAATGATTAGAACACCATTTTACTTCTTGATCGAATTCTTTATTGTATCACTCCCTGTGTGATGGACCCCAACTCTTATTTGGGTTTATACTTGTTAGAGACCGCCTACACCTAGAGTTGAATGAAGTGTAGTTGAGCGTTATCAGAGCCTTTCGTATTTCTCTTGCTACCCACTCCAACAACCGTATCTTTTCTTTAGGCGCCATTAGAAACCTCAAAGTTTGATTAAAAAAGAAATATTTTTTTGGGTGTGGATTAGGAGGGGGTCAGGTAGGTAGTAAGGGGGTGGGTTTGGTTGTTTTTTTATTTATCTTTGGTTAATTATGGGTTTTGTTGGTTGGGGATGGAATAATAGTGGTTAGAAGAAGCTTTGGGGGTGAAACAATGGAGGATTTGGGGAAGAAAGTGAGTGAAGAAAAGAAGAATTTTTTTTAGAAGTTGAGAGGATTTGGGAGAGTTGGGTCGGCGGGTAGGGTTTAAATTGCGAGAAAGTGAGGTAAAATTTGGGTAGGTTGTAGCGACCCTAAAAAAAATAGATAGGTGAAACTAGAGCCTAACGTTTGAATTTTTAAAGTTTAAGCATAAATTGGAGTTATGAAATTTTCCAAAAAAAAAAAATTGGACTTTGCCTTAGTTTTATTTGGTAGGTCCATGTAGGCAAGGGGCGTTTTCGTAAATATTAATTTTTAGCTAAATTAAGAAGTGGGTACATTTTATATTATTTCTAATTTCTATATATGGTATTAAAACTTTTAAAAAGGTATTGTTTTAATTCATTCTTCAAGAAAAAAGGAAGGGTTCTCTCTAGAACACCATTGAAGGCCAAGGTCAAGTTGGAGCTAGGGTTGAAGATTTCGAGTGGTTTCTTCTTCAATTTTTTGTGGGTTTTCAACTTGAAGGTATGGTGACCCTTGATCCTTGATCAATCTTTCTTTCAAGGAGTCCAATCAAAAGGGTTTCAAAAGTGTTTCAAAGAACAAAAATCTCAAATTCTAATCTAAGCATGGGTTCATTGGCAAAACGTTTTCTAAGCCATTATATTGATGAATTAATGTTTTTAAGATGATTTCGTATGGAATTCCTTGAAGAACCCATGTTTTCCCTAAATTCCTAAATTTGCTTATGAAGTGGGTCTTTTGCTTATGATTCAAAGTTTATGAAATTGTATTTGGATAGGATTGTATTGGTGACTCTTATGATTTTCTACATTTATCTATGATGAATGGATGATGTATGGATGAATTGAAAGTTGTGGCCATATGGGCAAGTTATGGATGAATTATCTTGTGGTAGGTAAAATGGTTGGGACTTGAGTGTTGTTGATTATGGCTTTGGAGGATGGTAAGTTGGCTTAATCTCATATTATGGAAAATTGTTCTTGCTTGGTTTGATCCACTTATGGTGGAGGTGTTTAATTATGGAATGTATTATGAACATGGACTTGAAGGCATTATCTATTGAATTAAAGTGTTATCAAGTTATGAAATGTTATTGTACTATATGAAGGTATTCTTATGGTTATAAGGTGATCTTGTACAAAGTGTTATTGTAGTGTAATTGAAAGTATGTTCTCTTTAAATGTTCATATGTGATGATGTTGGACTATGAAGAGTCCCTATATGGAAATGTTGTGACTTGCTTGGTAGACTTAGATGTCCCTTCTTGTTACTTGAAAGCTCTTTGAATAAATGAATGTCTAGGATCGGTAGACCTAAGCATGGTGCCCTTTCTATGAATGATAAAAGAGGACTTCTAGATTATACCTTGAATAGGCTAGACCTAGCATGGTGCCGTTTTCATGAGTAAGTCTAGACTCCTAATGTGAATGTTAAACCTTGAAGTGGGGAACCCTAGGGGTAATGACCTTCTTCTTGTGTGAAATGATAAACTTAGAGATAGTGGACCGGTATGGTAATAAACTCTCTCTAAGAAAGTCAATGAGCTATCCTTGAATGAACCTTGATCGGCTAGAACTAAGAAATGGAGCCCTTCTTGGTAGAAGTACTATGAGTTAGCCGAACTTAGAAATGGGGTCCACTCTAGTGCATACATGTGAATGAATTACTCCATGGTAACTAAGGCTAAGCACTGAGTGGATGTGGTTATGATGGTGGCCCTACTTAAGTATGAGATTAAGGCACAATGAACATCCTTGGACATCCCCTAAACCATGTGCCTACATGGGTTGCTTATTAGTTCTACCTTTGGCAAGTAGAACACCATCCATGGAGTAGGGTAGACTCTGGATTCCATGCCTAGCTAGTATGGTGTATGTCGGTTAATGCCTATTCCCATTATGTGGGATGCGAACTCTAGTTATTGGATAGGTTCTACAAAGTGTAGGTAGTAGTATGGGAAGCTATCTACACATTGCACGAGTTGGCCTAGAAGATGCTAAAGTGAGTTCCCTAAGTCTAAATGACTATTATGTGAAAGTCCCCTAAATGCTTAAATGTCTCCTAAAGTGGTTCATTAAAGAATTTCGACTTAGTATGTTATATTGTAATGGTACATTCCTTATCTATGGTAACCCTTAGGAACACTTAGGTGTATATAAAAAGATTGTATGGGTGGTCACTTCATGTTTCACTTAAGTGTGGCTTTGGGTAACTTGAGATAGAGGTCATGAAATGATGAAAAGGCTTACTTGTCAATTATGTTCATGTATTGTACATTGGTACTAGTTGAGTATGTCTATTATGTGGGTATTGTCTTATATGTGGATGATGACGTGAAATGTGTCTCTTATAATTGTAATACGAAGGTTTTATCAAAAATGGCATGAAAGCATATATCTCAAATAAATGTCTGTTTTAGCATGTTTTTGCATGGTCATCATACTTAGTACTTAATTGTGCTAATTCCATATTTTCTCTATTTTCTACAAGTGTAGGTTCCGGAAAGTGAGCGGGTTCTATAGTAAGCTTGGAACTTGATGTTCTTCCATGATCTTGTGGTATGACCTTATATGTCAAGGACAAGACTTTTCTATTCTAGTTTTATGATAAGGTTCTTGTAATAGACTTAATAGATTTCTTTTGACTGTAAAGGGTCGTGTCCCTAGTATGTTTTCACGTTTATGTCTAAGATGGCTAAGAGACTTAGGATTCCCCTTGTGTACTTTTGACTGATGTTTTTTAAAAAGTGACCTTTGAGTCTTATGGGATTTTATTTAAAGAGTTTTTAAATTCCGCACTATTTTACATATCTAATGTGATGAATGCTAAGGGCTTGTATGAGACCTCCGAAAGGTCGAATACGCATGTTACGACTTGGGGATGCTCTCGGGTTGTGACAAACTTGGTATCAGAGCATAAGGTTTTGGGAAATGGTTCTTAGGTTCAAAGTCTCAAAAGCCACGTCTAGTAGAGTCTTGTTTATCGGTGTGAGTCGTGACACATCTATGAGCGAGAGGCTATTGGATTGTAGAAGTATCACTTCTTTCATTATTCTTGAAGTCGTGCCTTAGAGTTTGGTTTATAAGTGTCCTTTTCCTAATCCTTCTCTTTTGTTTATAGGAAATAAATATTAGGGCTAATCGAAGGAGAGTGAAAGAGGAGTTAGGTGATGAGGGAGTTTATCCTCAAGTTGTGCAAAATGGTCAAGGTGTGCAATGCAATCAAGTTCCTATAGGTGAGCAAGAGAATGTGGTTCTGGTGGTTCCCTCGGCCATTACTAATAAAGAGATTAGAGTGGCTTTTGTGACCCTAGCCCAAGCCATGACGGCTCAAGCAAATAGAGATATGGGGCCTAGGGTGAATGCTTATGAGAGTATGGGACCCTCAAGGTTGAGAGACTTATCTTTTTGGGCTCTAGAATTGGAGAAGATCCCTAAGGATTCTTGGATGAGATTTACAAAATTGTGGATGCTATGGGAGTATCTTCTAGAGAGAAAGCGGAATTGGCTTCATACCAATTGAAGTAGGTGGCCTAAATTTGGTACACTCAATGGAAGGCAAATAGGCCGGAGGAAGCGGGTCCTATAGAATGGGAGGAGTTTAAGGAGGCATTCTTGGGTAAGTTCTTTCCCCTAGAGAAGAGGGAGTGCAAAATTGAGGAGTTCATTAATCTTAGGCAAGGTAATATGAGTGTGGAGGAGTATGCTTTGAAGTTCTCTATGTTGTCTAGGTATGCTCCATCTTTAGTGTCTAACTTTAGAGAGAAGATGAGTAGGTTTGTTACCGGTGTATCCGACTTGGTGAAAGAAGAGTGTCGTACGACAATGCTCCATGGTGACATGAATATCTCTAGGCTTGTTGTGTATGCTCAATCTATTGAGGAGTCCAAACTTAAGAGGATGAATAGGGATGTGAAGAGGGGTAGATTCGATGAGCAAGGTCAACCTAGGTTCTAGAAGAGGGTACCAAACCTAGATTTTTCAAGTGCTCCCAAGGTTAACCAAGAGAAAGGTGGTGGATCTCAATTTGTTAAGCCTACTTGTCCCACTTGTGGAAGGAAGCATTTTGGGAAATGTCTAGCCGGTACTAATGGGTGCTATGGTTGTGGAAAGAATGATCATAAGGTGAGAGATTGTCCTACTCTTGCGGCTAAAGGGAGAGATGCTAAGCAAGCTTCTTATAGTGGTCCATATGTTGAGGGCCAAAAGAAGTCTCGTTTCTTTTGTCTCCAAGCTAACAAGGAAGCTAATCCGGATGAAGGTGTTGGTAAGTCATAGTTCCTTGTTTTGGAATGAGACCTTTATTTGTTGTTTATGATGGACTAGATGGGTTTCTCCTAAGTGGGGGATGGTATGTTGAATAGTAGGTTGTGATGAGTTTTGACATCCTTGTCACTTTCTTCTATTTCTATTTAAGCTTGGGACATAGAGTTTCTAGTGGCATGTTGCATGTTTTGGAGTCTTATGTGAAAATGAGTTTCTATAGTCTCCTTATGATATGCATGTTTTAAGTTGAATTCTTATTAAATGAGAAAATGAGTTTTCATAATGATGTCTCTCATGTTTATATGCATATAAGATGAGTTGCTAAAATATTTCATGAGTTGACTAGTTGAGCATGCTTAAGTGTTTTCTTGATGTGGCATGATTGTGTTTTAATGAGATAATTGCATATTATGTTCCTTGATGTTGTTATCAGCATGAGGTGCCATGGAGAAGGAAGTTCTTCCAAATAAATGAGAAATGGAAAAGGTTTGAGGCATGTTGAGTTGTAGGTGTGATTCATATTTCCATAAATATGAATGAAGTTGTGTTGTAATGACTTGTTATGTGGAGTTGATGTTTCCTCCTTGATGAGTGTTTTTATATTGATATAGTATGATTGCTGTGGGCTGCTAGTTTTAAGTCATTACCCTTAATGTTTTGAAGTGTCATTCGAGGACGAATGTTTCCAAGTGGGGGATAATGTAGCGACCCTAAAAAAAATAGATGGGTGAAACTAGAGCCTAACGTTTGAATTTTTAAAGTTTAAGCATAAATTGGAGTTATGAAATTTTCCAAAAAAAAAAAATTGGACTTTGCCTTAGTTTTATTTGGTAGGTCCATGTAGGCAAGGGGCGTTTTCGTAAATATTAATTTTTAGCTAAATTAAGAAGTGGGTACATTTTATATTATTTCTAATTTCTATATATGGTATTAAAACTTTTAAAAAGGTATTGTTTTAATTCATTCATCAAGAAAAAAGGAAGGGTTCTCTCTAGAACACCATTGAAGGCCAAGGTCAAGTTGGAGCTAGGGTTGAAGATTTCGAGTGGTTTCTTCTTCAATTTTTTGTGGGTTTTCAACTTGAAGGTATGGTGACCCTTGATCCTTGATCAATCTTTCTTTCAAGGAGTCCAATCAAAAGGGTTTCAAAAGTGTTTCAAAGAACAAAAATTTCAAATTCTAATCTAAGCATGGGTTTATTGGCAAAACGTTTTCTAAGCCATTATATTGATGAATTAATGTTTTTAAGATGATTTCGTATGGAATTCCTTGAAGAACCCATGTTTTCCCTGAATTCCTAAATTTGCTTATGAAGTGGGTCTTTTGCTTATGATTCAAAGTTTATGAAATTGTGTTTGGATTGGATTGTATTGGTGACTCTTATGATTTTCTACATTTATCTATGATGAATGGATGATGTATGGATGAATTGAAAGTTGTGGCCATATGGGCAAGTTATGGATGAATTATCTTGTGGTAGGTAAAATGGTTGGGACTTGAGTGTTGTTGATTATGGCTTTGGAGGATGGTAAGTTGGCTTAATCTCATATTATGGAAAATTGTTCTTGCTTGGTTTGATCCACTTATGGTGGAGGTGTTTAATTATGGAATGTATTATGAACATGGACTTGAAGGCATTATCTATTGAATTAAAGTGTTATCAAGTTATGAAATGTTATTGTACTATATGAAGGTATTCTTATGGTTATAAGGTGATCTTGTACAAAGTGTTATTGTAGTGTAATTGAAAGTATGTTCTCTTTAAATGTTCATATGTGATGATGTTGGACTATGAAGAGTCCCTATATGGAAATGTTGTGACTTGCTTGGTAGACTTAGATGTCCCTTCTTGTTATTTGAAAGCTCTTTGAATAAATGAATGTCTAGGATCGGTAGACCTAGGCATGGTGCCCTTTCTATGAATGATAAAAGAGGACTTCTAGATTATACCTTGAATAGGCTAGACCTAGCATGGTGCCGTTTTCATGAGTAAGTCTAGACTCCTAATGTGAATGTTAAACCTTGAAGTGGGGAACCCTAGGGGTAATGACCTTCTTCTTGTGTGAAATGATAAACTTAGAGATAGTGGACCGGTATGGTAATAAACTCTCTCTAAGAAAGTCAATGAGCTATCCTTGAATGAACCTTGATCGGCTAGAACTAAGAAATGGAGCCCTTCTTGGTAGAAGTACTATGAGTTGGCCGAACATAGAAATGGGGTCCACTCTAGTGCATACATGTGAATGAATTACTCCATGGGAACTAAGGCTAAGCACTGAGTGGATGTGGTTATGATGGTGGCCCTACTTAAGTATGAGATTAAGGCACAATGAACATCCTTGGACATCCCCTAAACCATGTGCCTACATGGGTTGCTTATTAGTTCTACCTTTGGCAAGTAGAACACCTTCCATGGAGTAGGGTAGACTCTGGATTCCATGCCTAGCTAGTATGGTCTATGTCGGTTAATGTCTATTCCCATCATATGGGATGTGCACTCTAGTTATTGGATAGGTTCTACAAAGTGTAGGTGGTAGTATGGGATGCTATCTACACATTGCACGAGTAGGCCTAGAAGATGCTAAAGTGAGTTCCCTAAGTCTAAATGACTATTATGTGAAAGTCCCCTAAATGCTTAAATGTCTCCTAAAGTGGTTCGTTAAAGAATTTTGACTTAGTATGTTATATTGTAATGGTACATTCCTTATCTATGGTAACCCTTAGGAACACTTAGGTGTATATAAAGAGATTGTATGGGCGGTCACTTCATGTTTCACTTAAGTGTGGCTTTGGGTAACTTGAGATAGAGGTCATGAAATGATGAAAAGGCTTACTTGTCAATTATGTTCATGTATTGTACATTGGTACTAGTTGAGTATGTCTATCATGTGGGTATTGTCTTATATATGGATGATGACGTGAAATGTGTTTCTTATAATTGTAGTATGAAGGTTTTATAAAAAATGGCATGAAAGCATATATCTCAAATAAATGTCTGTTTTAGCATGTTTTTGCACGGTCATCATACATAGTACTTAATTGTGCTAATTCCATATTTTCTCTATTTTCTACAAGTGTAGGTTCCGAAAAGTGAGCGGGTTTTATAGTAAGCTTGGAACTTGAAGTTTTTCCAAGATCTTGTGATATGTCCTCATATGTCGAGGTCAAGACTTTTCTATTCTAGTTTTATGATAAGGTTCTTGTAATAGACTTAATAGATTTCTTTTGATTGTAAAGGGTCGTGTCCCTAGTATGTTTTCACGTTTATGTCTAAAATGGCTAAGAGACTTAGGATTCCGCTTGTGTACTTTTGAATGATGTTTTTTATAAAGTGACCTTTGAGTCTTATGGGATTTTATTTAAAGAGTTTTTAAATTTCGCACTATTTTACATATCTAATGTGATGAATGCTAAGGGCTTGTATGAGACCTCCGAGAGGTCGAATACGCATGTTACGAATTGGGGATGCTCTCGGGTCGTGACAAACTTGGTATCAGAGCATAAGGTTTTTGGAAATGGTTCTTAGGTTCAAAGTCTCAAAAGCCACGTCTAGTAGAGTCTTGTTTATCGGTGTGAGTCGCGACACATCTATGAGCGAGAGGCTATAAGATGGTAGAAGTTTCACTTCTTTCATTATTCTTGAAGTCGTACCTTAGAGTTTGGTTTATAAGTGTCCTTTTCCTAATCCTTCTCTTGTGTTTATAGGAAATAAATACGAGGGTGAATCGAAGGAGAGAGGAAGAGGAGTTAGGTGATGAGGGAGTTCGTCCTCAAGTTGTGCAAAATGGTCAAGGTGTGCAATGCAATCAAGTTCCTATAGGTGAGCAAGAAAATGAGGTTCTGGTGGTTCCCCCGGCCATGACTAATGAAGAGATTAGAGTGGCTTTTGTGACCCTAGCCCAAGCCATGACGGCTCAAGCAAATAGAGATATGGGGCCTAGGGTGAATGCTTATGAGAGTATGGGAGCCTCAAGGTTGAGAAACTTCGTGAGGATAAATCCTCCTATCTTTTTGGGCTCTAGAATTGGAGAAGATCCCTAAGGATTCTTGGATGAGATTTACAAAATTATGGATGCTATGGGAGTATCTTCTAGAGAGAAAGCGGAATTGGCTTCATACCATCTGGTCAGTGCTCGACCAGTGTTGCTTGTCTATTAGGTCCATATTTATTGAGCATCGTCTCCTCCTTTCGCGTGGTATGCTTTCCAATTCTTGTGCATCAACGAAATTACATTTAATAAATAATGGTGGGTTGCCCCCACCTAGCGCCTTTGTTTTGGTCATGACACGACTCCCTTTTTTGTATTTTTTTTGTTTTCTCCTTTTTTTTCATAGTTCTTAACTATTACAAATGATTAAAATTTAAATAAATACCACAAAAATATAAAATATTAAAACTCAAAGCCAAAAATAAGTAATTATTTTATAATTTCACGGGTTGCCTCCCATGGATCGCTTGTTTTAATGTCACAGCTTGACTCAACTTTGGATCATTCATCATTTAGCTCAAGATCTTCTCAATCTGGATCCGCATCTTTACAAAAAATGTATTTGACCCATTCCCCGTTCCCCATGAACGTTGTTGCATCATTGCCTTTAAGCTCTACCACACAGTGTTGCATCATCCTCACCACTTCAAAGGGCCCACTCCATTTATACCTAAGTTTTGTGGTGAATAATGTCAGTCTAGACTTTTTGAGTAGTACTTTTTGGACCGGAGTGAAAGTGCTAGCGACTATGTACTTGCCACACCATATTTTAGTCTTCTCTTTGTATAGCTTAGCATTCTCATAAGCATGGAGCCTATACTCTTCAATTTCGTGCAATTGGCCAATTCTTGATCGACCGTATATCTCTAGGTTAAGATTCAACTTCTTTATGCCCAATACTCTTGATTCTCTAAGTTTGTTGGAAGATGGCACGCTTTTTGGAACACCATGTGATAGGGAGAAGTCCCTATGGGTGTCTTATATGTTGTCCTATTTTCCCATAAAGCATTATCAAGTTTTCCGGACCAATATTTTCGTTGAGAATTAACCATTTTTAGCAAGATTTTCTTCACCTCTTGTTTTGACACCTCAACTTGTCCCCTAGTTTGTGGGTGATATGTTGTAGCTACCTTATGATGTATACCATACTTATCTAGAGGATTTTTCACTAAATGGTTAATTAAATTCTTACCTCCATCACTTATGATTGCCCTTGGAGGACCAAAACAAGTGAAAATGTGCTTCTTGATGAAATTGACCACCACCTTTAAATCATTCATGATAAGAGCTACAACCTCGACCAATTTTGACACATAATCAACTGCCACTAGAATATATTGGTTTCCATTTGATGGTGGGAAGAGACCCGTGAAGTCAATGCACCCACTTCCATATCGCTTGCGTCACACATGAGTTCAAATGGTAACTCCTAATTAGGAGCAATCAAGATTGGAGATTCAATTAAGATCCGCTTAAGAACCTCAAATGATTTCACAAAAAAATCATCAGAATCAAATTTCACTTCTTTCTCCAAGAGACTACACATAGGTCTGGGAGTAAAAACCCACATGCCCAATAAAACTTCTTACTCCTTTGATAGAAAATGGAGGAGGCAATTTCTCTATAACCTCAACTTTGGTTTATCGACCTCTAGTCTATGCTTTGATTCTCTGTGACCCAAAAATATGCCCTCCCGAACCAAGAAATGTCATTTTCCCCAATTGAGTACTAAGTTTGTATCTTCACAAAAAGCAAGTACCTTATCAAGGCTTTGAAAAAATGCCTCAAAAGACTTCCCATAGATAGAAAAATAATTCATAAATACCTCTACAAAGTCCTCCACCATATCATAAAATATAGCCACTATACACCTCTTGAAAGTTGTTGGAGCATTGCAAAGTCCAAAAGGCATACACTTGAAAGCATAAGTGCCATAAGAACAAGTGAAAGTGATATTTTTTTGATCCTCGAGTGCAATCACAATCTGATTATATCCGGAATATCCATAAAGAAGTAATAGTACCATGCCTACTAAATGGTAATGCATTTGATTAATGAAAGGGACAGGATAATGATCTTTTCTTGTGGCATTATTCAATTTCCAGTAATCCATGCAAATTCTCCACTCGGTAACCGTTCTTGTGGGAATCAACTCCTTCTTTTCATTCTTCACCACTGTCATTCCACCTTTCTTTGGTACACACTGTACAGGACTTACCCATTTACTATTCGAGATAGGGTACACAAGTCTAGAATATAACCACTTGATCACTTTTTTTTCTTAATACTTCTTTCATCTTTGGATTTAATCCACGTTGATGTTGTGCACTCGGCTTGTGGTCTTTCTCCACATTGATTTTCTTCATACATAATGCTGGACTAATCCCAATATCTTTCTTCCTCCTCTTCAAGATCTTTAATACCATATCAACCTGTGATTCAAACAATTCTGCTGAAGTACATAGGTAAAAGTTTCATTGTTGCCCATATATGCATACCTTAGGTGTGTCGGCAGATATTTAAGCTCTAATTTGGGTACTTCTATTATCGATGGTTTGGGTGATTCCTCCAACTTGGGTTATATATATTATAATAATTTTTTGTTCCACCACCTCTTTGTGCATTACCTATATAGTTCACGGACCTTAGATTTGATTCGAAACATTCAGTCACATGCCCTCCACTACCACAAACTTCACACCATCTATGATGTTGTTGTACTGTATTCACTTGTGCATGTTTCTATCCTATTGTTAGTTTATTGAACTGCGTGGTAATGTGATTTTGTAAACTATCCAATTTCAGAGCCAATGCAGTCACTTGGTCTACTTCTAACACTCCTGCAACCTTTTGAACTGTATTTCTTTGCGCATCCCTATTCCATTTCAGGCTCCCTTCTGGCAGTTTGTCTAGGAGTTCAATCATTTCATTATAGGTCTTTTCTAGGGCTTTCCCACGTACTGTAGTATTTAGAAGTACTTTTGCATTATATTCAATACCATCAACAAATTTGTGGGCTAGTACCTCATTTTCCTGGTAATGATATGGACAAACATTTAACATTAGTTTAAATTGATCCCATGCTTGGAACATGTTCTTTCCATTTCTCTGCTTGAAACTCAAGATTTCACTCCTTAACCTCGTAGTTTTGCACGATGAGAAGAATCAAGTTAGGAACCTCTTTGCTACATAGTCCCATGTAGTGATGGAATTTGGTGTCTCAGATGCCAACTATAGTCTTTCTTCTCCCAATAGTGAGAATAGAAGAAGAGTCAAGCTCACATAATCAAATGATACCCAATTCAGAATGTAAGTGTCTCTTATTTCAAGAAAATTCCTTCAAAGCACTGGTGGGTCCTCATAAGAAAGGCCACAAAATTGCCCAACCGAATGAATGAGTTGTACCATTTTTTTGTTTCAGCTCAAATATCCCACGAGGTGGTTTCCAAATACTACATGCAACATTGGTGGTGAGTGGGACTGCCTCATCACGGATTGGTCTTGCGGCCATCACTACGATTACCTCTATATGTTTGTTCTCCATGTTCTTCTCACGTTTATCCACCAAATTATCCTCAACACCTAGTCCTAACTGCTGATGTAGGTTTAGAGCTTCCATTTTTCTTCATCGACGAAGAAATCTTTCAGGTTCGTTGATCTGTTCAATCAGTTTTCCTCCTCGAGCTATAATTGTGCTCTAAATGCATGCAATACATAAAAACTAAGATCAAGTTATAAACACTTGAACAGTAAAGTAGTATAATTTAAATAATGAAATATAAACTAATTCTAAAAGTCCCCGACAACGGTCCAAAAATATGTTGCTCCAAATTGTACACACAAGTGTACCTGGTCGCATAAGTAATAAATAACTCTTTTAGAATCGAGTTTTCGAACCCAAAGAATTTAGGATTAAATTATTTTAATTCAGTTAATTCCACAATTCAAAGAAAGTATTCTCAAGAAAACTATGTTGATTATACTACGATTGCATATAATTCAATTGTGAAGGTAACTAATAATGACAACTTCAATATCCGTGTTTTATCGAACAATTCCAGGGTTTCATCATGTATTCCATCACATGTATGAATTAATTACGTTTATTAAATTAGTGATTGATAGAATTAATTTGATGACCATGATCTCTTGACCTCTAATCACCTACTTCAATTGACTGTCTAACTACATCGTTGAGCGGGGATAGACAGACTCAATTGATGAGCATCTATATTTCATCGTTTTTGTGACCAATTTTGGTATTTGTTCGGGTGTCAATTCTAAACACGAATCTAAATAAGTGATGTGCGAAAAATATCGAGTCTTTTATATTATTTAGTCTATCTCCCAACTCGTATCTCGAGTTCAAGAATAGATAATATATATATCTCAATGGTGGCCAATCATGAAATACTTAAATAAGAATGTAAAGGTAATTTGAGCAATAAACAACATTAATTCATAACAATCTATGTTCAGCAGTTACCCATAGCTATCTCCCTAGAACAAAAGCTTTTAGCCACTCATAATATTCAAAAACTCAAAGACAATTGTTTTCATGAAATTCAAAAGTAAATAAAGAGTACATAATTTAAACCTAAGATGAACTTTTAATCCCTTGCTCTTTCACACAAACCAGAAGAAGTACCTTCAGAAAATAACCCTAGGGTCCTATTTATAGAGTTTAGAAAATTAATTCCAACTTCTAATTGGCTTTGAAATCCTAAAACAACTAAAATTAACTGAAAAACGTCTAGGGCACCACGCTAGAATCGCTCCAAGAATGACTAGAGCACCACTAGGCCTGGCGCCCTGCGCCAACAATACGCCTGGATGTTGCCCCAATCGATTGCACGCAGGCGCCTTGCGCAACCAGTGCACATAGTGTGCTCGGGCACTGTGCCAAGCATGCCTTTCATGCGTTTTTGGTGTCCTTGCTTTCATTTCTCCTTTTATGTGTATACATCTTTTAGGAACCCTGCATGTAGCTAATCATGTATGTTACTGTGCAATCAAATAATTTCTATTTAAAACATATCAATTAGAATAGTGAATGCTCTCAAAACTTAATGTAAACCTGGGCCATTCTTAATAATTGGGAATACAAATACACCAACATCAGGGATGGTGGTGCAGTGAGGTGGGGGCCTTAAAAATTTTGACAACCTAAAGACAAACTTTATTAAGAGGAAAGTTTTATTAAAAAAGTATATTTATCAACATAATTATGCCTTATATTAACATATTTGATTAATTCTATAAAATTTAAAAATACTACTTTGAGGTAAGATTATAAAATATAATTAAATTTAATGTTTTTTTTATTTTTATTTAATAAAAGATAGTTGAAACTTAGAAATCTAAAGTTTGATTCTTGAAAATGATAATTTTATATCATAATATAATTTAATTATTTTAGTTTATTTGTTTTAATTCTTGTGAACTTGAGAAGAATGCAAATTTCTTTTAAAATACATTTATTCAGTGTCTTCATCCCTTGTTTTGGGTGAACATACAAATGAGTAAAACGCAACTTCAGACATCTTATTTTCAACCCCTTGAATTCTAGTATTAACGTCTCCATATTAATATACATGGCTTTATTATACAATCTCCATTATTTTTAAAAAATTCAAACACAGTTTTGATATCAAATTTATGATAATCCATTTGACATCTACACTGTGACGAGTCAAATAATGAGAGACTACCCTTAATGTACTCTCTAAGTTGAAGCTTGTAAAAATTAGAATGTGCAAGACCATATAGTCTCAAATTTTATCAATAAAAGTATAGGTGAGATTATATTAAATAATAAGACTGCCCATACAACTCCAAAATATACAAGTCATGCAGCTATTAATATTTGTGTTACAAGATATAAGATGTAACTTGATAATATAGAAATGTTATTTCCAATAAGAGAAAGTGGCCACCAAGATCTAATATAGGCTTAACTCCTTTGGAATGATTGGTGAATTCTAGAGCTACTTATTGGTTTTCTAGTCACCACTTGTTCCCTCTACACACACCTAAATATAGTATTAAACTAATATAACCACCTAACAAGATCATCAGTTTTTCCTCTTAGCTTATTCTAGAGATAAGTAATAAAAGTGTTTGCCAATGCACACAAGAATAATCTACGCATCTGAGAAAATTTAACACAACTGACAATGAGTATGAAGGTCTAGAGAGAATATCTTCATTCTCACTAGAAATTACTTCTCTTTTCACACAACATTATGTCATCTTACCAGGAGGATTTTAATCCATCTGTCCTATCGATTATTGATAAATCTGGTGATGAAATAAAAAATTTATTGGATGGGTGGGAACCATCCTTCAAGAATATACTGACATTCTCATACCCAATGAAAAACGATAACACGGTATCAAATCCAAATTTTATCCCGTCAAATGAAATGGATGAAGTAGTATTTAGATGCGACGAATCGAGTGGCACGCTGAAGAAATTGATTCATGTTGGCAACGTGGATGATGACAACTCTATTCTTTTCTTCGAAGAAGATAAACAGAGAATCTAAAGCAGTTGGGCCTATTTTTTCATCATTAAATAGTTGGAAAAAGAAAATTATACACCAATATCTTTTTTTAAAAAATAAAGTGTATTGTGGAGACCTATAAAAGAAATCACATTAATAGATTTGGAGCACGACTATTACATAGTTAAATTTTTTAAGGAGGAAAATATTCAAAGAACACTCCAAAACTGCCCTGGTTTGTCAACGATTATTTCCTATCAAATAAATGGTGTCACCAAAATTTTATCGCTTCAGAAGCTAGGGAGAAAATCTATACGATATTGATCAAACTCCCTGAACTACCAATATAGTTCTATGACAATGTTATTCTAGCTAGAGTTGGGAAAATATTGGGGAAACTAGTAAACACGGCTATATGCACCTGATCTACATTGAGAGGTCAGTGTGCACACATTTGCATTGAAGTTTCATTGGATGTCCCACATAAAAACTCTACTTTCATAGGACACCACAACCAACCAGTCATTTACAAAGAATATGATATATTTTGTAACAAGTATGGAGTCCACGGGTAAAATACACTTAATTGCTTAGCTCAATCTACATCTAATAATAAAGTAAAAGACATGGAAACAAAATCGCTATATTAACCTAACAGAGCAATTGATGAGTGCTACATTTCCACTCATTTGAGACCTATTTAGCTCATCAATTAGTATCCTTAATGCATAGTTATGTCATATTTTAATTATATTTTGATGATTTGCAACTATGAAGCCTTAGGCACAAGGAAAGGATGAATATTTTAAAGATAGGACAAAAACATTGAAAGAAGTGTATACTCAACATTGTTGGTCACCTAACAGGAAGGTCAAATCACCCAACGTGCACGATCTCACCCAAAGTAACATTTATCAGCACTTGAATTAATTGAGGCACGTCGGCGAACTTAAAGAGGAAAGGTGACTCACTGAACTTAAAGAGGAAAGGTAACTCACCGAACTCAAAGGGAGAACATGCTGACCATCACCGAAGGTGACAAGACCTAGAGGATAAGTGAAGGCTTAAAGGATGAAAAAAGTAGTACTCGTCAATTCGCCGAATTTGAAAGGCAAACTCATACGAGCTCGCCGAGTGAGGTTCAAACACCTAAAGCCTAAACAATAGAAAGACAAACTAAGAAGCAAACGACGAATAAGCTTGGCGAGCCCGACTAACTTTGCCGAAGTGATCACACAGTAAATTTTTGGCCTAATTTTGGGAAACTATAAATAGCCCATAGGAGAGAGAAAAAGTAGTCTTTCCAGGGGAAGAGTTTTTGGAAGGGAATTTTTAGCTAGTCTTTAGCCGAGAGTGGGTGTTGCTTAAATTGCTTAATTTCATATCACCTATGGTATCTTCATGATAGGTATGATTTCTTTATATATTGTGATGGGTGGCTAAAAGCCCAAAGTCTAGGGGTGTAATTATGGGATTGGGTGTTGATTTAATGTAGTGGGTTTTGTGTTATGCCCTATTTTATTGTTGTTCAACCATGGATTTGGCCTAATTATCATGGATTTTAACTTATGGGTTAGGTTTCCAACTTAATCCTACATCAGATTCCGTTTGATGCTAGAAAGAGATTGACAGAGTGGGAAATTAGTTTGATACATGCAATTTAGGTTTTATGTCTGTAGTTTGTTGAAAAAGAGATTATGAGTCACATATATTTACCATAATTCTGCTCAAAAGAGAGAATAATTTAAGGTAAAGGGTTGTTTAGTTATGCACATAAATAAGACTGAAAAAGATTATTTGAACTGATGATATGAGATCGAAAGAAGATTAGTATTATTGAAGATGACCCAGCCTATCCATACATGTTTAGAACTATTAAGAAACACAAATACCCCTATGTGACATCGATTTCCAACTCCCGCATCCCTAGATTACTCGTTACTTATTTGAATTTATGATAACTTAGTTTAATGATGACTCTTGATACCAAAATCCTTTTCAAAAATTAGATGGAATAATCCACCCATAGTTCTTACTACTGCAAATAAATTGATTTAAATTCTAAAGTTTTTGATCGAATTCCTTGCACTATATCACTCTTTGTGGGACTCGACCCTGACTCTTAATTGGGTGTTTTCATTGATGATGATAGCTTAGTATTGTGGTTTTCTGATTTGGAGGTGTAAAACATGAGTGACCATGGTAGTTACAACGATAGTCAATAGTCACTGTAGGGAAAATGACAATATGGGTGATTCAAATGACATGCACATGAACGTCATTCAAACCAAGGGAGCCATCCGGTTACCTCCTATAACAGGGTGGGTTGTTTTTCATGTAACCGGGATAATGTGATAGCTGCTCTAGTTTAGAATAATATTATGGGGTTTAGCTCATTAAGACCCCATGAAAACCTTCGGAATTTTAGGGATGTATGTGGGATGTTTGTGTTCAAGAAGATCTCACAAGTCCATAAGGTGGAGATTATTTTCATTCTCTTTAACGGGTGAAGCTACAAGATGGTTGGCAGAATTGCCAAATGATTTGATCATTTATTGGGAGGAGTTGACTAAAGCTTTCTTGGAGAGGTTCTTTACTCCCTCAAAGATGGTAAAACTTAGGGACCGGATCCAAAACTTCAAAAGAATTAGATGTGAAACCTCTACATGTGACATAGTTGCATTTCTTGAAATTACTCTTACAATGAGGAACTCATGGTGTTCCAGATCATTTGCTATTGTAATACTTTTATTGTAGCATTTATTCAATCAATGAAGGCATGGTTGATCAACTTGCCAAAGGTGGATTGATTCAAAAACAATATGAGGTAGCAATGTTATTTCTAGATAAAATGAGCAAAGTCAACTGAGTATGGCATACTAGAGAGAATCAAGTATCTTATTTACAACTGAGCATGAGCAAAGAACAAATTGTGATGGACCATGAGCAAGATGAAAACATGACCATAATGATGACCCAAATCAATTTGTAATCCAAACATGTCAAAGGAGGTTGATTGCAATAGGTAAATGCGGTTGGAACAAGTAGTGGGCAGTGCCCAGAAGAGGCCAAGTTTGAAGCATTGTACAATGAGAAAGTACAATACTTGACATACCAAATAGAGGGATTCTCACCCAAACTACCAATGACAAGGTGGTAACTAAGGTTTGAACAAGGAGCGAGAGAGCGGTTGGAAAGATTAGAGAGGAGGAAATTGAAGAGATTGGGAGGCTGAAAAGATAGGCACATTCCTCCCTATGATCATCCAAGGCCACATAAACCAACTGGATTGAAAGGGAACCAAACCAAGGAAATGTTCACAAGAATATTCAATAAGGTTGAAGGGTCTAATAAGGTGTAGAAAAAACTTGAAAAATGACTTCTCTACCTTAGCTCAAACGGTGACCTCTCATTCGGTGTCTATCAAACAAATGGAGACTCATATGTGTCAGATCTCTACCCATCTCAATCCAAGTTATATAGAAACGTTGCCTAGTGACAATATATCAAATCCCAAGAATAATTGTTAAGGAATTAAGAACTAGGTCGTGCCACGGTGTAAAATATGGAGCTTCCTGTGAGGCAACCCAAGCTTTACTTTTATTTCATTACTTTCAATAATGTGTGTTATGAGTACAGGTGGAAAAGAAGTCAAATTGTTGACAGAGGTAAGTTAAGTGATACCAAAACCACGATGACGATCTACTGAAGGCGTTGTGCGGATTGATTCCTACCCTGCTTCTAAGATGGAAAAAGTGAAATAGTATACTGTCAACTTAGGCAATCTGAGCTCTAATTGGTGATCCATTGAAGTACACTAAGTAGACTCTGTTGAGTTTTCTAAATCAACTTTCAGGTTTAATATCTCTCAAGCCTCATCGATGAGATTTACCTCTTTCAGTGATTTTCCTATTGCGTTTGGCGTCGTTAGTCGCAATTCATCGAGCAGGTGTGAGTTTAAAATTCCAAGAGTCTTTTCAAATTCAAAAAGAAACCCTTTCACCTCTTTGTGCTTATTTCCCTGTTAAACTCCCAACACCATCATTTAGTGATTTTGTACCTTATTTTTGTGATTTCAATTGCTCGGAGAGCATTTGTTTGCTTGAATCTCGACCCCAAGCATATTCCCCTCATTATTTTGTGTTTTGTTTTTACTATTTAAGGTTAGTTTTCGATCTCTATATGATCATTTGTGCTAGAATTTGGTTCTTTTGATGTGGGCTTAGTGCCATTTCGAGTAGATTATTGTTTAATTTATGTGGGTAATGCTAAATAGATCATATCAGACTGTGCCCATTATTTAGATAGTTCATTTTGTGCCCAAAATTGCTAAATTTGCTTATGTTGGTAAAAGTTTGGAATTGAACACTTGTATGTGCTGCGTCTTAGTTGAATTTCATAAGAATGAAGTCTGATTAAGCCAGTATTGCTCTGATTGCATGATTTTGCCCAATGATATATAGAGTGATGACTTTTTAAGGGTAAATCGTCTTTTGGAGTACTTTGTGATATTTGGAGGAATTCTGAGTACCCATAAGTAGAAAATCATATGGGTAGATTGAAGAGTTAATTGGGAATCAGATATGTGATGAGTGGTAGATTTGCACTCATATAAGGTCTATTTAGCTTAATAATTAGTTTCCTCAATGTGTAACTTTTCCCTTTTCTAATCAAATATTGATGATCTGCAGCTATGAAGGCAATTGGACATGGCAAGGACTGAAGTTTGAAAGAATGACAAAAAATACAAAAAGAAGTGCAAAGTGAACATTGTTGATCGCCTAACATGAAGGGCGGATCGCCAACTAAGCACATCCTCGCCCGAATTGACAGTGCATAGCACTTGTCTCTACCAAAGAAGGTTGGCAAACTCCAGTAGAAAAGGCGATGCACCAAGTTAGAACGGTGATCCTGATGCATATCGCCCAAAGTTACAGTGTTTAAGGAAAAAATTTAATGCTCTAACAGCGAGCTAAGGTGATATTCAATTATTTTCTGAACATGAAATGCTGAATCGATTGAGTTTGCCCACTGAGGTTCAAACACCTAAAGTGTAGAGCATCACAAGGTTAGTTGAGTAGCGAAGAGTGAGTCGCTGATCTGGTTTATCGAACCCGACTAACTTCACTGAGTCAGTTACGAAGTGGATTTTGGGCCAAATTTTGAGTAAGTATAAATATCCCAAAGGATACAATTTTGATAGTGTCCGAATACTGAATTCACGTTAGAGAGTTTTGAGTTAGAGTTTTGAAGAACACTTTACCTTTGAAAGAACACTTTTTTCTAGTTTTCTTGGGGTTTTATAATTTGAAACTTGAATTTGATAAATTGAAGTTAAATCCAAAGTGGGTTTACTTTTAATTGATTGATTTCAAGTTACCCATGGCTGCATTTATGGAAGGTATACTTTTTTTTATGATGGGTGGCTAAAACCCCAAGATCTAGGGGTGCTCAAATGGGGCCGAGTGGTAATTTAATGTAGTGGGTAATGTGCTATGCTCTATTTTGTTGTTGTTCATGCATGAATTTGGTCTAATTTACATGGGATTAACTTATGGGTTAAAGTTGTAAACTTAATTCCTACTTCCGATCTTTGGTTGATGCTCGTAATAGATTAATTGGATTGGGTAATTAGTTCAATACTAGCCTTTTAGGTTTGATGGTTATGGCTTGTTTGAAAAAGAGATCTATTTGCCCTATTCTTGAAAGAGATAGTAGAGTAAGTTAATGGGTTGTTTAGAAATGACATAAATATGAGATCGAAATGAGATTCTATGCATAGATGCTTTGAGATCAAAAGATGATTAGCATCAACGGAGATGACTTCGCCTATTCGTGAATGTTCATCACAATAACCCCTATGTGACGTCAACTTCCAATTTCTGCATCCCTAGATTGCTTGTTAACTCTCGATTTCATTCGAATTTTAGTTTAATCATTATAATTGATAACAAAAGCTTTATTATAAGTTGGTGGTACCGTCCACAAAATTGTTATGACTATTACGCAATGAGCTAAGTTAAAGTAGAAATTTCTTGATAAGGAATTTTCTACAATATACCATTCCATGTGGGATTTGACCTTGACTCTTTTTTAGGTTTTTTACTAACTACGATTGGTCACTTTTTTAATTTGTTTTGGAGGGTGATTTGACTGTTATAAAAAATGGTGCCACTGCCGGGGAGTGGATGTTGAGAATTCTAATTGAGAAATTAGAATTTAATTTGGCTTATTTGTAGTAGATTTGTTGTTTAGTGTTGTTCTTGACTGATTTGTAGGTTGAAAAAATGAGTGACCATGGGAGTTACAATGACAATCACTATGGTAAAAATTACAACATGGGTGATCTTAATGACATGCCCATTAATATCATTGAAAGCACAAGAGCAATTCGAATAGCTCCTACAACCGGGAGGACGATTTTTCACATCACCGGAACTATGATACAATTGCTTCAAATGAAAAGAATTTTTGGGGGTCTAGCTCAAGAGGATCCCCATGAGAACTTTAGGAATTTCAAGGAGGTGTGTAGACCTTTTGTTTTTAAGAATATATCCCAAGAATCCATAAGGTTGAGGTTATTCCCGTTCTCTTTCACGGGGAGAGGCTACAAGATGGTTGGTAGAGTTTCCAAATGATTCTATTACTTCGTGAGATGAGCTAACTGCTGTATTCTTTAAAAGATTCTTTCCACCCTCAAAGATTGTTAAACTTTGTCTCCAAATCCAAAATTTCAAAAGTGTTGGAGGTGAGCCTTTGCAGGAAACATGAATGAGGTTCAAGACGTTACTCTTGCAATGTCAAACACATGGCGTTCCAGACAAGTTGTTGCTGCAATACTTTTATTGCAGCCTTGATTCAGTCAACAAAAGTATGGCTGATCACTTAGTCCATGGTGGATTGATGAGACAACCATATGATTTAGCTACATTGTTTCTACATAATATGACTAAGGTTAATCGAGCATGGAACACTAGAGAGGACCAGATGCCTCTTCTACAAGTGAGTTTGAGAAAAGAAAAAATTGAGAAGGACCATGAAAGGGATGAAATCATGGCCAAAATGATGACCCAAATCAAATTTGTTATCTAGACATGTCATGGGAGGTGGAATTAGGTCGGTGAATGCGGTTGGAATCAATAATGGGCAATGCCCAGATGATGCCAATTTCGAAGCATTATACAACGATTAAGTTCAATACTTGGGATATCAAGTGAGGAGTTCTCACAACAATTATAAACAAATAAGGTGGGAACCAAGGTTTGAACAAGGATAGAAATAGTGGTTGGAAAGACTGGCGGGATGGAACTTGTAAAGATAGGGAGATGGACAAAGATAGATATGTGCCTCTCCATCATTGTCCACTCCCAAAAGATCCAGTTGGGCTAGAAGGAAGCCGGATTGAAGATATGTTTGTAAGGATCAACAACAAGGTTTAAGGGTCTAAGGTGTTGCGGATTTGAAAATTGACTTCTCCACTTTATCTCAGATAGTAACTTCACACTGAGTTTCTATCAAGCAGTTGGAGGCCCAACTGGGTCAAATTGCCACTCATCTAAATCCACGACAAAAGGGAACTTTGCCTAGTGATACCATCTCAAACCCCAATAATGATTGTTGAGTTTGAGAAATATATCTTGCCACGACGTTAAATAAGGCACTTCTTGGGAGGCAACCCAAGTCTTTAGTTTTTGTTTTTACTGCTTTCAAATAATATGCTATGTGAGTACAGGTTGAGAAGAGACTGGAAAATTGAAAAGGGAAGCATATAGGTGATGCAAAATCCAAACGCTGATCCACCGAAGGCATTGCGTAGACTAAGTCTTGTCCACCTTTTGAGCTTGAAAAAGATGAAAAAGTGCATTGTCAAAATTGGCGATCAAAACTCCGAAGGGCGATTCGTCGAAGTGCATTAAGTGGACTCTATCAGGTCCGTCGAATTAGCCTTCAGGTTTTGTAATTGTTCAGGCATGTTCGGAGAGCTTAAGCTCCAATTGGTGACTCACCGAACAAGTTTGGAGACATTAGTCGTGATAGCCAAATGAGCCTGATATAAAAAGGCCAAGGGTCTTTTCAAATTCAAAAATCAATACCTTTGAAATTTGAAAGTTTTTCCAATTAATTTATCTTGCTTCATATGTTCTGAGTGTTTGTGAGCCTCATGTGAGTGTCTTGAAGGTTCTAGGAGTGCATTCACTTGGAGTTCGTGTGAATCCTACCCCGATCCCTTTGTTTCTTTATTAATTTTAACTTTATGGTTGGTGTTTGGAATTCTTGTTATTATTTTTGTGTTTAAAAGGCACATAACGTGTGGGCTTGAGCCCTTAAATTGAGATCAAGTGCCTGATATTTATGGGTTACATTGTAATGTTGAAATTGAACTATACCCATATGATTTTAATTGTGAATGCATGTACATATGATGAATCGTGCCTGTGTTGGTTAAATTGCTGAATTGATTTGTTTATTTTGCTGGGTCTATGCCTTATTTTATGTGAGTGAAGCATGAGTAACTTAGTGTTTACCCAATTACATGATTTTGCCCAATGATTGATAGGTTGACTACTTTGTTAAGGGAAAATCATCAATTAGTGTAATGCTTAGTGATAAATGTGGGAAATCTGAGTACCCCTGGGTAGAAAAATATTTAGGTGAATTGTAATGTTTGGGGAAAACTAGTATTTGTTGAGTGTGTTGGTTTATCTGTGAAAATTTGGCACTTGGCTGAAACATCATTTTTCAGTGAGCTTGTCTTAGCTCGCTAAGGAAATTAGGTGAATTCCCTAGTAAGACCCAGCTCTCCTTCTTTAGCATTGGCATGGCCTTTGGTATTGTTCCATTTGGTGGGCTTGACTTAGTCCGCCAAACCCACTTGGCAAATTGTAGAGCGGGAGAGGACATCACCCTTGATGCCTGTTACTTTCCTTTTTGAAATGTCAGCTTTGGCGGACTAGTCTTGTCCTTCCGAAACCAACTCAGCGAAACGCCAAGTGGGTATTGACTTCACGTTTTATGCCTGAATCCTAAATAATTTAACATTGTCCAATTCGGCGAGCTCACCGAAGTTCACCAATTCTATTTGGTGATTCGCCTTCCCATTAGGTTAGCCTCATCAGTTTTTTTTTAAATGTGTTTCAATTTGTGTTCGAATTCAAATAACATTCACAAATCATCTATTTGAGTGTGTGCTTTTCAGGTAATGGCAAGAGCCAAAGGTAAACAAGTTGATTCATCCGATAATGAAGAAGAGATAGAGTTCTCTCCTCCTCCCTATCCTTCAAAAATAGCAAAAAAGAGTCTTATTGAACTATCCTTCTAGGGATTCTCAGACACATCATTCAAATCCTCAAACCCCAACAAACAGGAGTAAGAATGTAAGGAAGCACATAGCTACGAAGAATGTGAATATCCGGTCAAAACTGGTTTCACCCCCACAAGATCAAAATCCTTCTTGTTGTGTTCTCTCTATTATAGCTCCAAGGGCTTTGAATAGGCTCAAGAAAGAAGGGTAATGAACCATTTTGGAAAAGTGCTGGTTCTCGACTAACAGAGTCATGTGAGAGTATCCTGCAATATAGGTTGCAATAAACTACAAAAACCTGGAGCAGTTCACAAAGGCTAAGCAGCTGTATGTACCAAAGTGGGTACAAGAGTTTGTGATGCCTATGACAAAGCGCTGCCGAAAAAGCGTAAGGGAACATTTTGGAAGCCACTTGATGAAGTTGAAGTGTGAGGAAAATTGGTGTAGTGTCATGCCACAAAAATTAACACCGTATTATGCACCCAAGAAAATCTGACTGATGAGTACAAGACTCGGATGACAAAGACATTGGATGCACCAAAGGGGTGGTTGGCCCGTCTAATATCAGGTGAGGCTGCACCTTCTTGGATAACTGAAGGTTCTAAGATCGAAAAGAAGGATCTGAACATCATAACGAGGTACTGGTTTGGATTTTTCAATAAAACGTTGATGTCGTCCTAGAAAGAATCCATACTCTGGTATCCAAATGCGGTGTTAGTAGATTCTATTATTGAGAGGCAAAAGATAAATGTTGGGAGAATAATTATGGAGGAGATACTACTCTGGGCAAGACAAGAAAATACATCTCTTCCCTTCCCGATGCTCATCACTCAGCTATGCGAGAGAGAGGGAGTTCCCATTCGAGGTAAAACTAATGTTAGGATTACACTAGTATTCTCTAGTGAGTTTTGGAGGATCGAGGCCAAGTATTTGAGAGATGATGCGGCACGAAGGAGGATGCCACCACCAAGCTCCACTCCAGTGGTTGACTCGTCTACTCTAGCACTTGAGACTAGCACACCTGGTCCTTTTTGTGGAGCGGGCAGGTATTCAACATCTTCGTCTGTTGCTGGCTCTTTTGTTTCTGCACCTGTTGAAACGACCCCAAAAATGCCCGAAAATGTGCTTCAGAAACACCTATAATTGTAATTTTCATATATCTCAAAATCCGTGCATGATTTCGGAAATTCGACTTCATATTCTTATTTAGGGGGTAAAATTGAGTGGGAAATGGGTCTAACCCGAATTTTAGAGCAACCGTATCAAAATTCAAAAATCGCAAAAAATGCGATTTTCAGGGTCAACTTTAAAGGGGCATATCTCTTAGCACACAAGGAACTGGAAGGGCCACTACCTATTAAATTAAAGCCCTTCGAGTTAGCTTTCCAATGCAATTGGTTTCACCTCATTCCGAGTTAGAATGAGGGAGTTATGACCATTTTCGTAAAACCTGTCTCGGCAGATGTGCAAATTCCAGTGAGCTGAATCACTGTAGCGGGCTGGAACCGTTTTTATTTTATAAAAAGAGGTTATGTCCCATACTTAGATATATTTCTTCCTAACTTCAAAACATACAAAAACTCTCTCTAAACCCTCTCCAAAAATTCCTCCAAGATCATCAACCAAATTCAAGGATTCCAAGCTTTAATTCCGGATTCAAGATTCAATCTCAAGCAATTCTCCATTCCAATCTTCATCAAGAATTCTCCAAAGTTGAGGTATGTGGGTTGATTGTGGAAACCTTCCTTTCCACAAGTCCAACCATTTATCCTCTATTTTACTTCAAGTTTATGGGTCCTTATGATCATTTATGAACTCTTGAATTATGGAATTATTACTACACATCCTATTATGGTCTATTTTTGTATATTATCATGAAATGGAATGATTATATGATGTTTATGGTTTTCATGCCTCCATGATCAAATTATGAAGGTTGTTATATATGT